>NC_133771.1:25554055-25594320 GCF_003597395.2 Chelonoidis abingdonii | reverse complement strand
AGAGCAGAGACACAGACAAAAGACACACACCCAAAAATTCCCTCCCTGAGCTTTGAAAAATCCGGTTTCCTGATTGGTCCTCTGGTCAGGTGTGTGGTTCCCTTTGTTAACCCTTTACAGGTAAAAGAAACATTAACCCTTAGCTATCTGTTTATGACAGGAGCAGGAGCACGGCAGGCAGAGCAGGGGCGGAAAGAGGCAGGGCAGGAGCTGGAGCTGGAGCAGCATGAATCTGCGCAGGGCACCAGGAAATTTGGGGCATCAAATGTCCCAGTGCCCTACGCAGCTGTGTACTTTGCACATGGGTAAGGATGGCCCTGGCGCTAGAGTGCATTTTGCCATGTCTTCATCAGTATAACTGGTCAGTAATTAAAACAACTCCTGCTGCTAGTACAAGGTTAATGTTCATCATGTTCTCTGTTTGAAAATCTTGAATTTCTTTTTCATTTCCCTGTTCTGTATTGCACACATCCACTCCTCTCACATGAGATTTCTCCTTCCTATATTCTCATGCATTCTGATATCACGTTTGCTTTATGAATACATTGTGCTTCCATTGAAATGTGTACTATAAATAGGATATGTTTGAAAATTGTTTTTCCTCCACTTCCTCAGCCAAATATAAAACATTTTATCTTGCATGAAGATCCAAAGAGGTCTCCTCAAAAAATTAAAATGGTTTTGTATCTGAATCCCAGAAGTAAGGATTGAATCAGCATTCACAATTCAAAGCTATAATTTACTGCCAAAACTCGCTAAATGCAGGGGAAGTTCATACTCAGATCTGGATTTGAATCCCTCAGTGTTGGTGGTATTGTGTGTCAAGGTTTTGGTTCTGCCCATTAGAGATATGGGGCCAAATTTACAACGTACAAGAGTCTAGAGGGAGTCTCAGCTGGCACAAGCTGCATCTCCTACTGGCCCCCTCAACCTGTACATTACATCAACTGAGACTCCCTCTAGACTGTGCCTAGTGTCACTTAACTTAGACTTCATGACCTTGTCTACACAAGAAATACTTGGGCTCACATAATGCAGCAACAATACAGCTCCACCATTAACAAAAGTGGACACTCTAGTGTAGACAGGATTCAGGGTTTTCTCTCACCATTTCATCTAACCCTACTCTTGCTGGAGATATCATTGTTGATCTTCTAGTGGGAAAGTATTGTGTTCTGCCATTTTGAAAACATGTTTAAAAATCAGGACATTCCTCTCCAAGAACTAATAAAAGCATTTTACCACTTTATTTGCACTGCCTGTCCAGAGTGACTCAGTCCTGAACTTTGGCAGGACTGCCTCTAAAGGAAAGAGGTTAATTCCCACTTAACATTTAAAGCAGTAGCTGCAAGTGCTCAGCACCTCTAAAAATTATTGACTGACTTTCACTCACTCCTGACATGTGTGGGATTTGAACTATTGACCTGGGCCATAGTTAATCCAATTACTGCTCCACAAAGAGCCCAGGGTCCCACTGCCAATCAGCTGAGCCATCCATTACCCCGTTCCCAAAGATTATAGCTCTGTATTCTTTTCAGTTAGAACACATGATATGACTCATTAAAATATATCTGTGGGATTTGCTCTGTAATAAAAGTGTCTGAATAAAAACATGCAAGACTCATTAGCAGTGATTTTAAAAGAAATAAAAAAAATAATGAAAAATCTCAGATTTAGAACTTTAGTATAGTTTAGTATAGTGTCTGGCCATGATACAATTATTTTCATCACTATTTGCGGTAATAAAGGTTAATTTTCCATAGACTGGATTCCAGAGACCACTCAGAGTCCCAAATTTCTTATCATTTTGAATACCTGAAAAATCATCACTTAGACCGTTTCCTTCTGTTTGTGGCATAGTAGACCAGGGCTCAGCAACCTTTCAGAAGTGGTGTGTCAAGTCTTCATCTATTCACTCTAATTTAAGGTTTCGCATGCCAGTAATACATTTCAATGTTTTTAGAAGGTCTCTTTCTATAAGTCTAAAATATATAACTAAATTATTGCTGTATGTAAAGTAAATAAGTAAAAGTAAAGTAAAATGTTTAAGAAGCTTTACTTAAAATTAAATTAAAATGCAGAGCCCCCCGGACCAGTGACCAGGACTCGGGCAGTGTGAGTGCCACTGAAAATCAGCTTACGTGCCGCCTTTGGCACGCGTGCCATAGGTTGCCTACCCCTGTAGTAGACTATCCACTAAAGGTAGTTCTTCAGCACTTTACATTTCAAATTGGCATTTTGTATGGGGTCACAATGAGAAACAAGTTAAAGTTATGGGACATCTACTTGTGATCAGTCTATTTGCCTAATTAGAACTTAAGGAAAAAACCATAATCATCTCCCCAAGTAGTTTTCCTCTGTTACAGTTATTTTTTTCCTATACGTGTATCTTGTTTTCTTCTATTCTTATAGCAGGACTGGATGTGCCATTGTGTAAAGCAAATCAGTCATAAAAAAATTGTCTGCTTCATCTAGTCTTCTGAAACGTGTGAGTGATACCACAGAGAAAAAGTACGATTTCATTTATACTGTATATATTTAGTGTGTATGTACAGATCACAATTCCTCACATGCTGTGTTTATGTTATTGACCTTAAGATAACTTGCAGAGATTATTCATTCCAGTTATGCAATATTAGAAGTCTTTAGGTATGTGATGCTGATATTCCCTTAAGCAAACAGCAGATAGATTTTACCAAATTAGGGTGATATATGTCAACTTGATGATTAGATGAGAGTAAACTAGTAAATTAGATGACAGAATTGCTTCTATATGACAAGAAATTAAACTAAATTCTAGACTGACTTTAAAAACATGCACAAGAAACCTAATTTTAGCAAAAATGATTCTTCAATGGCCAGTTCACATTCTTGGACTGTTTAATGTTTGGCTTTATTTCTGGTATATATCTTACTTTATCACAGATAGCTGCTGTAAGTAATATATTTGTCATCAGGATGTGTATTGCAGTCAAATCTGTCAAACTTAATAAACCATATTTATTATAATTTACAAAACTAACAATGCCATAGCTTGGTAACACTGTTGTATTATTTAGAATGCAAAGAAGGGTTACAGGGAACTCACTGAGAGAGATTTCCTGTTAGACTTTACTTTGACATTTCTCCTTTTTTTTTTCTCCTGAGTATGTGTCTTATGAGCCGTAATGTAACCCACTGCTTAAGGAGAGTAAAATGGCAGCACAAATAGGATTCAAAAGCATCATTGTTGTGCATTTGTACTGTAATCATTTGAAGACTCCCTATTCTAATCCCCTTGGGCAGAGTTTGCCTGTCAGGAGCATGTATAATCTGCAGTGTATGAATGTGTGCGCACAGGGAACGTTTCCAGGTCTATATAATCTACCTGTCTGCCTCATTCACATCATACCATGGCATTTCAGTGCATGGAACACATTAGCACAATATCATATCAATAAAGCACATGCTAAATAGATTGAGATCTGGCTAACTGGCAGACCTCAAAAAGTAGTTGTCATTGAGAAATCTTTGTTGAATGGGGGTATTTCTAGTATGGCTCTATGGGAATCAGTACAACATTGTTCAACATTGTTATCAACGATCTGAAGTAAATATAAAATCACTACTGATAAAATTTGTGCATGACAAAGATTGGCAGAGGCTTAAATATTGATGAGGATTTAAACTGTGAAAAATTTGTAGCCAAGGTTCCTAATGCTGAGATGACCCTTGATGACTTCTGAACTGCATTTTTTTATGGAAGGGAAAAGGGGGGAAAGGTAGGAGGTGTTGCATTATACATCAAGAATATACACACTTGTTCTAAGGTCCAGAAGGAGGTGAGAAGCAAACCAGTTGCAAGTATTTGAGGTAAAGAAAAAAGGGAAAAAATAGGAGTGATGTCATAGTAAACCTCTGCTATAGACCACCAAATCAAGAAGAGGAGGTGGATGAGTCATTTCTAGAACAAATAACAGAAATATCCAAAACACAAGACCTGGTGGTAATATGGTACTCCAAGAACCTAGATTTCTGTTGGGAAAAGTCAGATGGCAAAACACAAAATTTCCAAGTAGTTCTTGTAATACCAGGGATATTTTTTTGTTTCAGAAAATGGAGACATTAACAAGGGAGACAGCCAGTTTAGACTTGGTTTTGACTATCACTGAGGAACTAACTGCAAATCTGAAGGCAATTTGGGTGAAAGTAATCAGGAAAAGATAGATTTCATTATACTAAGGAAAGGAAGGAAAACAGCAGAATAAGGACAAGGGACTTCAAAAAGTAGACTTTAACAAACTCAGAGAACAGGTAGGTAAGGTTCAGCAGGAAGAAAATCTAAGGGATAAAGGAGTTCAGGAAAGCTGTTTTTTTCTCAGGGAGACAATGTTAAAGGCACAACTTTAAACTATCAAGAAGAAGAAGAAGAGGGGGCCAATATGGCTTCATCAGGACACTTTCATTACCTGAATGTAACCCCTTTGGGGTTTTGAGAACATGTCCACTTTAAATCTTTTTCCTAACGGGGGAGGGGGAGCAGTGAGAAAAAGAAAGGAAACTCCAGGGTATGGCTCTGGAGCTCCAGAGAGAGAAGGGCTGCAGCTTGCAGGCCCTTACGAAGTGAAGCAGCAGAAAACCTACCTGAAGCCTGGTAAGGACAGGGCGGCCGATCAGGGACACCCAGGAGAGGAGCCAGGAGGAGCTCTGTGCCAGGGAGGAATCACTCGAGAAGGTCAGGATGAAGCTGGACCCAGTATCACTGCTACCCAGAGCTGTATGGGTCTTTGTGTACTGGGGCTTGTAACTCTCCATTGGGAATAAGGAGGGAAGCTGCTAGCTAGTTAAGTGGGGAGGTGGCTGCTCGCTGTGGCTTTGCAGACAGCAGCAGAAAAGGGCACCGGAGGGGTTTGTTGGGAAAAGTTCACTGGTGCTGAAGATGACCAGGAGCACCCAAGACTCTCCACCGGACTGGAACTTTGCTCAGGCCTCCTGAACTCTGTGTGCAGACACATTGCTCAGTGTCCGCCCTTTCAGACTGTGCTACCACTGGGACCTTGGTTTGGATGCAGCCCTGTTTTACTGCTCCCCCTATATTTCCCCTTGTTTTTTTCCTCTCATCCCTCTATAAACAAACATTTCCCTTTCTTATATCCATTGTACTTTTCTAGTGGGTGGGTGTGTTCACTCTGGGGGGTTTGGAACAGGTGCTCCTGGGGTGGAAGGAATTTTTCCTGCTGCATTCCTGCGCGTGCCTTCTCTTGGCCAGAGCTGCCTGCAGAGCAGAATCCATCTTGGCCACGAGGGCGCTAAAGTTACATGAAAATAAAAAAGGAACACTACAAAGACTGGAAACGTGGCTGAATTACTCAGGGGCAAAAATGAATAGCACAAGCATGTAAGGAAAAAATCTGAAAGGCTAAGGCACAAAATGATTTACACATAGCAAGGAACATAAAAGGCAATAAGAAGTTCTTTAAATTGATTAGAAGCAAGAGAAAGACAAAGGAAAGTGTAGGTCCTCTACTTAGCACGGAAGGAAAGCTATTAACTGATGACATGAAGAAGGCTGAGGAGTTTAACGTCTATTTTTCTTCAGTCTTCACGAAAGAGGTTAATTGGGACCAATTACTGAACCTGATAAATATTAACAACAAGGGGGGAAAGAATGCAACCCAAAATAAAGAAAAAACAGGTTAAAGAACATTTAGTTAAGTTAGATGTATTCAAGTTGGCAGGGCCTGATGAAATTTACCCTAGGGTACTTATGAAACTAGCTGAAATAATAAGCAATAAGCAATTATCTCTGAGAATTCCTGGAGGACAAGGTGAGGTTCCAGTGTATTGGAGAAGGGAAAACATTGTACCTATCTGTAAGGGTTCCTCGCTCTCCCACTCGGAAGGAGGCCACTCTGGCTGGCCCAGTCTGGTCCAGACCAGAGTCTGCAGGGTAGCTAGGGGCCCACAATAGGACTGGGTGATCAACTGCCGCTACCAGGCTTCGGCCTGGGCTGGGGTAATCAAGTGATCAGCCCCTCAACACAGTTTATCAGGGGTGGCTCCGGTCTGGGCAGGGCCCAAGCAGCCCATAAACACCCAGTCTTCAAGGGCGGGCCTTGGCCTGGGGGGAACCCAAGCAGCCACTGAGAAAACAGTCTTTACAGGCCTGACTTTAGCCTGAGTAGGACTCAGGCAGCCAGCAAACACACAGTCTCTCCAGGTGAGTGATAAGGGAGATCCTGTTTGGGCTAGAGCCTCCTTGCACTGTGTAGGGCGTCAGCCACCCAGGGTGGGGTGGCAGGGGGACACGAGCCCACCCTACTCCACTGTGTCCCAGCCCAGGGCCCTGGCAGGGGCAGGATTGGCTGCCCTTGCATTAGCGGGGATCCAGCCACAACACACTGACTGAGCCGGGCTCTGCAGCCAGCTGCTCCGGGGCTGACCCTGGGCTACTTCCTTCCTCCCCGGGATTTAGTACCTGCAGCCTCCAGGCCTCTTCTGGCTCCTTGGGGTAAACCGCAGCAGGCACTCCAGGCCAGTCCTCATCCATGCGTGGGGATCGGGAATGGCCAGGTGCAAGTTTCTCTGGAGAACAGGCCAAGCATCGTCCTCCATTGCTGGCTGTCCCCCAACTGTGCTGCAGAGCCAGCCTTTTATACTTCCGGCCACACCCCAGTCCTTCCAGTGAGGGGGGCGGGGCAATCTAGGTTCTGCCCTCCAAGGGGCGTGTAGGGGTCCCTCAGTCTCCTGCTCAAAGGGAGGCCACTCAGCCTCATTACACTATCTTTAAAAAGGGGAACAAAGAGAACATGGGGAATTATAGATTACTTCACCTAACTTCAATAATCAAAAGATACTGGAAAAAATGATTAAACAATCAGTTTGTAAGCACCTACAATAATAAGATTATAAGTAATAGTCAACACGGAACTGTCAAGGACAAATCATGCCAAACCAACCTAATTTCCTTCTTTCACAGGATTACTGCTTTAGTGAGTGGGGGGAAGCAGTAGACATGATATAACTTGATTTTAGTAAAGCTTTTGACACAGTACCACATGACATTCTCACAAGCAAATTAGAGACATGTGGTCTAAATAAAATTAATAAGGAGGGTGTGACAGATGACAATAATATGGACAAACCTTATGAAATTAAGATAAACTCATTGAATTAAATGTAAGTATTGGGGAACTCCACTGTATTGAAAATGCAAATGTTTGTGTGTTGTTGTGGGATTGTATAGAACTTCTATAAGAGGAAGGCAGGAGTAATGCAATCCCCATGAGATATTAGGAACTTCAAAAGACTTTTTGGAATAATATGCCTGAAGTTGATTACATAGGAAATACTTGGGTGTGAGATTCAATTCAAATAGTCCACCTTGAAACCAACCTGCACTTTAAGCAGAGACCCATTGTCTTGCTGATTGCTTATTCAGAGTCTCTTCAAAGAAGAAAACTGGATAAACAAGGGACTTTCTTACTCATGAATCTTCTTGTCCTGAGCAAAGGGGTGTTATAAATTTGAAACCACAGGTACACCACTCTACTGGGTTTTTAAAAGATGGCTCATCTTGCAGAGCCCACTCTGTAGTTTGGGGGGTTCCCTATTAATTTGATAGTATGTGTGTGGGTCCTTTTATTGTTTTTAATGTTTTCTCTGCATGCTTTTACCTGAGCAATAAAATGTGCTTGCTTAGAACTATTTGTATGGAAGCTTAACTGGGGAAATTACACTGTTATTTGTCTCTGAATAGAAAGTACAGCACAGCTGCTGGGCTGTTTAGGCAGTCTGCCTTGCTGGGAAATAACACACTGTAGACAGAGTATTGTGCACCCTGAAAATACGCTGGTCAGAAGGAAGAGAGACAAGTGTCTCCATCCATGAAAGGCAACAACTGGAGAGACAAAAGCCTGAGAGTGCATGCTCTTCCTGGACCTCTAAGAGGAAATACAGATGCAGTTTCCCTGAATTATGACACAGGGTGCACAACCAGTTGAAAAGTGCAGTTATCACTGGTTTGGTGTCAAACTGTGAGGGCATATCTAGTGGGATACTAGTCAATATTTTCATTAATGTCTTGAATAATGGTGTGGAGACTATGCTCATAAAATGTGCACATGACAACAAGTTGGGAGGGTTGCTACTAGTTTGGAGACCAGGATTAGAGTTCAAAATGACCTTGACAAATTGGCAAATTAGTCTTAAATCAACAAGATGAACTTCAGTAAAGATAAGTGCAAAGTACTTCACTGAGAAAGGAAAAATCAAATGCACAGCTACAAAATGGGGAATAGCTGGCTAGGTGGTAGTACTGCTGAAAAGGATCTGGGGGTTATAGTGGATCACAAATTGAGTATGTGTCACCAATGTGATGCAGTTGTGAAAAAGGCGAATATCATTCCAGAGTGTATTAACAGGAGTGTTATCTGTAAGACGTGGGAGTTAATTTCCCTGCTCTACTCAACACTGGTGAGGCCTCAGCTGGAATACTGGGTCCAATTCTGTGTGCCACACTTTAGGAAAGATGGGGACAAATTGGAGTCCAAAGGTTAGCTACAAAAATGATGAAAGGTTTAAAAAACCTGACCTGAGGAAAGGTTAAAAAAATGGGCATGTTTACTCTTGAGAAAAGAAGATTGAGAGGAACCTGATAATAGCCTTCAAATATGTTAAGGGCTGTCATAAAGAGGACAATGGTCATATCTATTGAAGGTAGGACAAGAAGTAGTGGGCTCAATCTGCAGCAAGGGGAATTTATTTTAGCTAATAGGAAAAACTTTCCATTTTAAGGGTAGTTAAGCCCTAGAATAGGCTTCCAAGAGAGGTTGTGGAATTTTAAGTTGTGCGTCTGTCAGAAACAAACATCTGTCAAGGATGGTTTAGGTACATTTGGTCCTGCCTCAGCACAGGGGGCAGGACTTGATGACTTCTTGAGGTCCTTTCCAATCCTACATTTCTATGATTCCTTGTGAGGTTGTATGAAGAGACAACATTGAGGTTGGAAATTTTTGCCTATTATTTGTCTGATTGGGCTCAGAATATTGCTGAATAAGCCTAACTGTACACTCTTTTGCATTGGATCATTAGTACCATGGCACTATCAGAAGAGGTGAAAGGTCAATTTCAATAATCTCCACTTTAAACTGAAAAAAAGTCTAAATGGAATTTTATAGAGGTTGCTTGTACTACATACTGTCAAAAGCCCATTTTCTTCTGTTCTGCGTTAAGGACAGACATTCTGGACTCTGATTCCAATACAATAAAATACAGCTTTGTTTCATATAGTTTCTTTCATATCCACTGTATCCTCAAACTCAGATAAACACAGGCAAATACAATTACAGAGGTACAGCAGAGGAAGAAAGTAATAAGAAATATAGGGAGTGAAGATATATTTCCAGATGAGGTATGAAATATGGAGAGTCTTTGCTGTTAGACCCCAATCAATCAAAGCACTAAAGAATGAGTAAACCCATTAATTTAGTACACTTTAATATAACACCTCTGAACTTCAGTATGAACCATTCATTTCAATGGTTCTACTCTTTTGCTGAAAGTTAAGCACATGCTGGAATGCTTTGCTGGGTTGAGCCCTTAGTCATTAGGTTGCTGTGGCAGGTTCATGGACAGTCAAGGTATCTTTTGACTTCCCATCTCAGTCCTCCAGGAAGAGTCAGGTTCATTTTGAGTTATGTTTCTATGCTCAAGTCAGGCGTTTGTTTCTTTTATGCAGAGCTAGATCCAAGTTTGAGTCTTGGGTACCCCGCATCCGGGAAGCCTGGTTTCTGGCTCCTCAGGAACTGTATACCAAACCCCTTCCTACTCTAGGGTGTATACCTCAAGCTCAGAAGCAGCTAGCTCCTATATAGATAGGGTATTTGACTATTTTTCAGTGGACTACTTACAAAATGGTTTCTATGAAATTAAGTAATGTTATAGACTCATAGAAATGTAGGGCTGTAAAGGAGCTTCAAAGAAGGCACCAGTCTGACCCCCTACACTGAGACAGGATCAAACAAATGTAGACTGTCCCTGAAAGCTGTTTATATAACCTGTTCTTGAATCCCCATCACTGGAAGTTTTTCACAACCAATCTTGGCAGCCTATTTCCATGCTTATCTACCATTATAGTTAGCAAGTTTTTTGTAAATATCTAATCTAAATCTCCCTTGTGACAGATTGAGTCCGTTACTTGATATCCTATCTTCAGTGGAAATGGAGAACAATCATTCACTGTCCTCTTTATGACAGCCCTTAACATATTGAAGAATGTGATCAGGTCCCCTCACAGTGTCAGGTGCTGCCTCCCAAGTGTTATGCCTAGTAGTTGGAATGCAGATTAAAGTCAGACATAGGGTCAGGACTGAGTTGAAGGTATCACTGAAACTGAGATGTGGGGACAGGCTGGGATCAGAGCCAAGATCATCACCCACAGACAAGCTAAAGGCAGTACTGTAGCCAGAGTCCAGATGAAGGCCAGAGGTCAAAACTGGGTTGTCAGAGACTGAGAACAAGCCAAATCAGTATTGTAGCTGAAATCCAGATACAGGCCAGAGCTCAAATCCAGGTGGTCAGAGTCCCAGGGGGTCAGGAGGTGGAGGCAAGGCTGGAGAAGGTTAGTAACAGTGCTGGAGCAAGGTGAGAGTAGGACAATGACTGGAACAGAGATCAAGAGGTGTGGGGAAAAGTGCAGTCAGAACTTCAGGAGGAGGTTTTGGAGGAGCCAGAAGAGGGGCTGCAGTCTGGTGCTCCCTATATAAATTTGCACCAGGGTCCCCCTTTCACTACACAAGGGGCAGGTGTCAGTAGAGCTGGTGAACCATGCCAGGTACATACTCATGCTCACGCCTCTGTGAAGGAGCCACCAGCGAATGTCCCAAGCAGGCTGTCAGAGCAGAGTGGAATATACACTTGCCCACCGGGGTCCCTTGCCTTCCTGGTCTGGCTGCAGGTTTGCCTCACAGTCAGTCTTTTTAGCCTCTCCTTATTGGTTAGGTTCTCTAAATCTTTCTTGATTTTGGCTGCTCTCCTCCGTACTCTCTCCAATTTTTCCTAAAGTATGGCACCCAGAATTGGACACAGTCCTTCCAGATGAGGTCTCACCACTGCTGAGTAGAGCAGGATAATTACCTCCTGTGTCTTACAGATGACAGATACACTCCAGAATGATCCTAGCATTTTTCACAACTGCATCACATTGATGACTCATCTTCAATTTGTGATCCACTATAACATTTTAGCTATACTACCATGTAATGAGTTATTCCATACTTTGTAGGTGTGCATTTGATTTTTTTCTTCCTCAGTGATGTACTTTGCACTTATCTTTACTGAATTACATCTTGTTGATTTCAGACCAATTCTCCAGTTTCTTAAGGTCATTTTGAATCCTGTCTTCCAAACCCTGTCCTCCAATTGGGTGTCATCTGCACATTTTATAAGCATAGTCTCCACTCCATCATCTGAATCATTATTGAAAATATTGATTAGTATCAAAACTGAGGACGCCTGTGTGGTCCCACTCAATACACTTTCCCAGTTTGACAGTGAACCACTGATAAGTACTCTTGCAGTACAATCGTGTACCCAGCTTATAGTTCTTTCATCTAGATTGGTTTTCCCTGGTTTGCTTATGAGAATGTCAAGTAGGACTTTGTCAAAAGCCTGACTAAAATCAAGATACAGCACATACGCCACTTCCCTGCTATCCACTAGACCAGTAGCCCTGTCAAAGAAGGAAATTAGGTTCATTTGGCATGATCTGTTCTTGACAAATCCATGATGCCTAATAATTATAACTCTATAAACTTCTAAGTGCTTACAAATTGGTGGTTTAATAATTTATTCAAGTATCTTTCCTGGTATCAAAGTTAGACCGACTGGTCTATAATTCCCCATGTCTTCTTTGTTCCCTATTTAAAGATAGATCCTATGTTTGCTCTTCTCTAGTCCTCTGGAACCTCATTGGTCCTGCATGAGTTCTCAAATATAATTGATAACAGTTCAGAGACTGCTGCAGTTACTTCCTGAAGTATCCTAGGATGAATTTCATCAGGCCCTACCAACTGGAATACATCCAGCTTATCAAGATATTCTTTAACCTGTTCTTACCATGTTTTGGTTTGTGTTTCTTCCCCCTTGTTGTTAATATTATGTGAGCACCGGGTCACAATTAACCTTTTTGGTTGGGCATTAAACGACTTGGCCATCTTGATGTCTCCCAAGTGGAGGACTTACACTTTCCTTCATCTTTCCTTCATCCTAATTTATTGCAAAAGCTTCTTCTTATTACTTATTATTTCCCTTGCTAGGTGTAACTCATTGTGTGCTTCACCCTTTCTGATTTTGTTCCTACACACCTGTGTTATTCTTTTGTACTCTTCCTTAACAATTCATCCATGTTTCCACTTTTTGTTGGATTCCTTTTTTAGTTTCAGATCATTAAAGAGCCGCTCATGGAGCCATTTGACACCTTACTATTTTTCCTATCTGTCCTTCTCATTGAGATAGTTTCCAGTTGCGTCTTTACTATTGTCTCCTTGAAAAACTGACAGCTCTCCTGGACTTCATTTTTCCTCAGCTATTTCTTTCCATGGGACCTTACCTACCAGTTGGCTAAGTTTTTTGAAGTTGCTCTCACTCCTTCTCTACGTTGCAATCTTTCAGCAAGAATATTTATGTATTTATCTAACTTTTGTGTGTATGCTGAGAATATAACATACTACATTATAACAAGCACAGTGAAAGTACAGTGTCTCAAGGACCCTAGAGATAATTGGGAGTTTGAGAAATTTGGGAGCCTAGACTTCAGGCATTGCTGGTCAACTACCCTGATTAGAGTCTGCAAGGAGAGGAGTTCTGGGGCCTAGGAAGACGGGAGAGCAGTGAGTATTCACCTGGTGGACTGATAAGGTAGCTTATAGAATAAGAAAACTGTCCCAGAAGTAGAAGGGGGTGCCCGTGATACTTCCCTCCTATTAAAGTCCCACTGTTGTGTTTATGTACTGTATTTAACTGCAGGGAGGGAAAGGATTGCTCTTGTTTTATAGCTATGAGGCAAATGAGACTCTCTCTCTCCTAAATGCCAAAAGAGAAAGAATTAAAAGAGGTGGTGAGCAGGAGAGAGAGGGGGTGAATTTGATTTGATGAGTCAACACAGGTGTGACCAAACTTTCACATCATGAATCAGAATAGGAAGTACTGTGCATTATTTTTACAATCTGAATGGATTCAGTGTTTATTTAAGTAAGGCTAATCTCTACAGGTCACAAAACGGTAGTTCTTTGCTAATGTTAGTTATTAAAACCGGATTTTTCAGTGGAGGAGTCAAAGGGAAGTCAATGGGAGTTGGGTTCTTAATAACTTTAGACCCCTGGAATTTCTTATTTGGACATCAGCTGGAAAGTTCTAGTAACCTTAGGTAGCAGGTATTTAAATACATGAAGGAAAAAATGAATCCAGTTACACTCCTGTCTTTTTGCAATATAAAGTAAAATACTTGTACCGAATATATTTGATTAAAATTAATGTATTATTCATGGCTCTGCAAATGCTATGAATTTATTTCTGGACATTACTATTTTCAATAGGAGACTGTTCAAATAAAGGCTTCCTAAAGCAGATTAATGCATAAAGACCAGCTTTCTCTCATTCCAGAAACTTAATGTTACCATTCACTCAATCCTAGATCACTAGAGAGTATTTTATGTTCATTCATTTCCTAAATTTTTCTTACATTCAACATAACCAGTAGGAAGCAACTTTGATTTGATATGTCTGAAAGATAGGTGGGTATTTGGAAAAAATATCTTTTAATTTGCAGTGTTGAAGCTCCTTTTGGGGAACATTAAGCTGCAACACTGTTATATTAAATTGCAGAGATGTTATATAACACTTGCTCTGTCTGTGGAAAGAGTCTTAAAAAGGATGAACACAGTGTATATATTCTGTATACGAGTACTTTACCAAACAGAAATATGAAACAAAATCTGATCTTTGCAAACAATGCACATTGCTAGTCAAATTTTCCCTAATATGAACTACTATTAAAGAAGGCAAAGAGTTGTTACTGTTATCTTAATGCATCACAAAAATTACAATTCTTATTGCTACTGCTAACAATAAAATAAAATAAAATAACATTAAAAGATGGTCCAAACCAAGAAACTTGATTTTGAATCCCTTCAAATTCTGGAAAGAGTTTGGATTCATATAACTGAACTGAGCCTGCTCTCATGAACAAATGTCAATAGGAGCTTATTTCCAATGTTTCAGATATAAATGAAAATTACGGTCCTAAATTGTGGCAAGCTTACAGAAACTGCTAATTTCACAAGGTTGGGCATTATTATCCCCCCATTTTACAGATGCAGGGCATTCCTGTATAGATATATTGGATATATAATAATGCCTCTGCAACCCCAACTGCAGTATGGGTTTGTGTGATGGAGTGTATAAGCCTCACACCAGAGAACCGAGGATTAATGAGCTGCTCCAAGCCCAGAAGGTCCTGTCCAGCCACACCTGCTGGGCATGCTCACAATGGACGCAGAGCTCAGAAAGGAGCTACCCAGTTCAGACATGGTGGACAGAGCAAGGGAGTAGTTCTGTGCTGCTAGCACCTGCAGAGAGGATGCAGGAGCTCCTCATTGCCTAGACAGATCCTGCTGCCAAGCCATCAAAGCCCCCATGGAGACCAGGAACAGTGGGCCACAGTTGAAAGAGAAGAGCCTCTGTACCACTGTCAGTGAGATCCTCCCATAAACTGACTCCTGTTGTGACTTTGGAGTGGCAGAGGCAATGGTAGGAAGTTACCCAAGGAGCAGGGATGGTGGTGTCTGCCCCCCAGGCTGCACAACTGACCTGCTAATCACAGGGCCCTGGATGAGAACCAGTTGGAGATGGGAAGGCCCGGGTTCCCTTACCCATAGTCTCTCACCACTGGGCAATGCAGCTGTAGACTCTCTCCACTGGGTGATATAGCCACAAACTCTTGCCACTGGGTGATACAGCTGGACTTGGATCAATTCCCCCTCTCTAACAGGTTATAATACCTAGTTTTTGTAATGAATTTTGAGATTCCTTAATCCTTCCCCTATTCCTTTCCCTCTCTTCCAGTCCATCAGATCAAAGCAAACTCAAAGCTAGCTAACTGGTTACCCATGAATTCCTCTAGCACTGATAGATTCTCAGGTATCATAGGGATGGCATGGTGTTCTGGAAAAGAGGGTCTGGGCAGGGAGCTGGTACATTCCCAGCTGTCCTTACAGGTCCTTACCAGCTGAAGCACCTTGGACCCTGAGGCTGCTCTGAGAAATCCAGCCTAGCAGCTGGCATTTGAAGGATCAGTTGGACATAAAAATGGCTTCCAGCCACCTTTTCACTCCAGCCTTGTGTTGAGTCTAGGGGGCTGATCCCAGTTATATGGCCCTATATATAGTGAGTACAAAATCCTATATAATATTACACAGACACACAAACAACCCTGAGAACATTATTAAGGTTGAACATCCTGCAGCAGCCCAGTGCTGCAATTTCAAGGAAAGTGCTGCTCTGTTGAGCATGCTCAGTGTGCATGGAATCTTCAGGAAATTTAGCTGATTAAAATCAAAGCAATCTCTGCTGAACATGTGCAATTTTCAAAGGCCAGATTTGGGCAGATGTCAACAGGGATGGTGAAAGGTACATCCCTGTGGCACAAAGGCTATGCCCCTGCAAAATTTCAAGTTCTTGCTTCAGAGCATATGTGCACTAGAGGTTTTCAAAGAAAAGATCACTAGAATTCTATACTATGAGCAAAACAATGTATTTTTCTCTAATCTCAGTCTCAGAAATTGTTGAACTGTTTTAGCTGCAATTGGGGGATGGGGATGAGGCTTAAACAGACACCCAGCAGGTAAAAGTTTAATCCAAACAGTTAAAGCTTGGGAAAGTTATAAGTAATGGAAAACAGGGTCTTATAATGGAAAGTATTAGGCAACCTTCCAGAACCATGTATACTATAAAACTACAGTCACTACATCGTGACTAATCTCATCAATGTATAATAATGTGATTAATGACCTGTATTTTTCAGTTGCCTTTAAGAGCTGGTTTATGATATTTATGTTGACTCTTCTTTTCATTAAAATGTGTTTACTGATGACAGGGGTTGGGAAAATAATGCTGTGGACTGAAATCAGCATTAACTGGTTCATTCAAGTTCACCTTCTGCATTCTTTCCCCTTGGTCTGCTCTTCTTGTTTTACTCTGTGGGGACATTTGTTATGTCAGACATATTCTGTTACACAGCAAACAGCTATGCATGCAATATAACAATTATTGAGTCCATCCGTGTTTGTTTGTTTTTTTCTAAACTCTGCATGGTCCAAATGTTAGTTAAAACCTGTTTATCACTTTTTGTGAAGAGACATGAATGTCTTTTCATTGTTAAATTTCAAATTGGAACTCATAAAACAAAGTATAAGTTCAATATGCAAAAGGAATAGAAATGCTAAAAATAATCATGTCTTACACTTATAGTCCTTTTATTCATGAAGGGTCCATGTAGCAGGGTGGTCACCCCACTCCTGCCCTTTGGGGCTTAAAACAGCCCTGATAGAGGGCTGTGGCAGAGAAAAGCGAGGCTGATTGGGGGAAGCAGCCACAGTTGGGGCCATGCCCCAGTGAGGCCGCAGCTGGCCCTATTAAAGGGCTGTGAGCCCGGAGCTCAGGCAAAGACAGTCTCGTTCTAGCTGTAAAAAGAGAAGGACCGGGCTGCGAGAGAGCTGAGAAGGGTACCTCAAGTGGAGCAGTGCTGGGGAAGGGCAGAGGGAGCTGGGGAGCTCCAGCCTAGTAAAACCCCAGGCTGCAGGCATTGCTAAAAGGCCTATAAAAGGTACTGGGGCTGCAGAAGGGCAGCCCAGAGATAGGCAGAGGCAGCTGGTCCAACCCCTCTTGCTGATGATGAGTGGTTTATAGACTGCAGTCTGCCCCAGTGAGCTGGATCTAGATGGTGACTGGCAGTAGCCACTGAGGCAAGGTGGAGATAAAGAGTTGGGGGTTCTTCTGGGTGGGGAGACCCAGCTTGTGGATTTCTGCTAGGGGGCAGAACTCTGACATAGAGGGGCACCTGGGTCTGGGACGGACATGAGGGCCAGTGGCAGGTGAGACACTGGCCTGCAGAGGGCACTCTGGGCTGGAAGAGCTAATTCCCAGGATAACCAGCAGGAGATGCTATGCCGGTGAGTTGTCACCCCCGCCACAGAACCCAAAACACTTTAGAGCACTGAAACATCACCACCTATGGGTTGGAGGTCTGCAGTCAAATGACACACTTTGCAACAGTGAGGGAGGAGAGATATGTTACCTACTGATATCAGGGCAAAAATCTTCTCTTATGAAAAGCGACAAAGAGTTCTGTGGCACCTTATAGACTAACAGAAGTATTGGAGCATAAGTTTTCATCAGTGAATACCCACTTCATCAGACGCACGTGGTGGAAATTTCCAGAGGCAGGTATAAATACGCAGGAATCGCATATTTATACCTGCCTCTGGAAATTTCCACCACATGCGTCTGATGAAGTGGGTATTCACCCATAAAAGCTTTGCTCCAATACTTCTGTTAGTCTATAAGCTGCCACAGGACTCTTTGTCGCTTTTTACTGATCCAGACTAACACAGCTACCCCTCTGATACTTCTCTTATGAAAAGGACCTTAAGATCTTTAGGGCCGAAGCTCATGATTTATGGGCACATAAATATATTTGCAATTATACTTTTGGAACTGCCACCTACAGGCATAGGTGATAAATTTTATTACTTGTTTGCATGACAGATAATATTTACATCTGCAAAACTCATTTGGTCAAGATGTGCAGATGATAGTGCTTTAAGAGTGTTTGTGGGCGCTAAATAGTGCATGAATAAATAAAAGCAGGGTTTGAAAACTGTGTCCTATCGTGTCTATGAAGCCAAGTGGATTCTGTTTAACTTTACCTGCAGGTAATTTCAAAATAAGTATCAGCAGGGAAATGGGGATGTCAAAGCACCATAGGGAGAAGCTTTCACTAGAAAGATTCGTCAGGACCATATTTAAAGTTGTCCTTGCTCTCCATATATTAGATGTGGATTCTGCCACCAGGTACCCAGAAGCTACAGTTCTATCTAATATAGAACCTGATACTGTGGCTACAACTTTAATTACCATATATAGCAGAATAGGTTTTCCCAAGGTAATCTTGTCAGACTCTGGTGCAAATTTCATATCTGTAGCTTTCAAAAACATATGGGAGTTGTGTGGAGGGAGGCATATAAAGGCTGTTCCCTACCATCCTGAAAATAATAGTCTGAGAGAAAGATTCAATGGGACATTGACGTCTATGCTATGTCTATATGTTACCCAGCAAGAGAATGATGGGGATATTTTGCTCCCTTATTTGTTATTTGCAAACAAGTGTTTCACCAAAGTCTACGGTGTTTGCCCCCTCTGATCTCCTTTATGGGAGACCAGTAAAGAAACTCCAAATTTTAATTTCAGGGAGGGTGGTACAGAAGAGACAGGACAGCCTATAGGGGAATATGTCACTTGCTTTAAAGAGAATTTAAAGGCTACAGTGGACTCAGTGCATCAGACCTTTGAAATGAGTCAGGCATGCTGGAGAAAGAGCTTTAATATAGGTGATTCGGTGCTACTGTTGATTCTCACAAGGAAGAACAAGATGCAAGATGGTTAGGAGGGACATTTCGAGGTGATAGTGAATGAAGTCGTTTATGATGTAATGAATCCCTGTGGCAGGGGAGCTCTGTGAACAGTATGTGTCAATAGACTGAAAGCTTACCAGGAAGGAGAAATGGCAATGAATATGATACTGCCCCATTAATTCATTTAGTCAAGGACGGTAAGGAACAGATTCTTCTGGAGAGCATTGAAATATGGGAGGCTTTGGACCCAACCCAAAAGCAGGAGATATTGGACCTTTTGAATGACCACCAGCAGGTATGCTCTAACCTGCCAGGTTTAATTAACAAAAAAGTGTATTCCACTGAAACTATACTGCCATTTCCTGCTTCTGGCAAAGCAAACTGTGCTAAAGGAAAAATGCAAAGACAAATTCAAGAGGAGATGGACAGCATGCTAGACAGAGGAATGATTACTAACTCTAAAAGCCCCTGGATGTCTCCTGTTGTAATGGTACCCAAAAGGAACAAAATCATGAGCTTTTGTGTGGATTTTGCCATTACCTAACCCGATCCTTATCCCCACACTCCAGATAGAAGACATACAGGATCTATTTGGGGGGTGTAAAGCTCATAAGTGCTGTAGATTTAAGTCAAGGGAAAGGAAAATCTAGTGGCAGATGCCATATCAAGAGTAGGGGGACTTTAGGTGTATTCCAGCGCATCAGTGACAATCTGCAAGGGATAGGGTCTAGGCAGTCTGGACTAGTGGTCACAGCTGGGCTTGGGTCCACATGTCAAGGATAGCCATGAGATGGTAATCAGTGAGCAGGAATTGGAGCAATTGCTAGAGATGGGATCAATAAGCAAGACTCAAGGTCAGAGTCATGCCAGGGTTGGAGACCCAAGATCAGATGTAGTACCAGAGTCAGAGACTGGAAATCAGAAGGTAAGATGTGGTCTAGAGTCCAGAAGCCTGTGTGGTTGCCCAGAAAATTTCCTGGGCTACCCTCCAGGTGTGCTTGGCCAATCAGAGGGCCACAGGTTACTGTCAATCTGGATCTTTTGGGCAGTACTTTCTATGGTGCCTAATCTCCCTGGATGTAGTTTGGCTACACCCCAGAGGAAGGGATAGCTCAGTGGTTTGAGCATTGCCCTACTAAACCCAGTGTTATGAGCTCAATCCCTGAGCGGGCCATTTAGGAAACTGAGTTTTAAAAAAACTGTCTAGGGATTTGCCCTGTTTTAAGCAGGGGGTTGGACTAGATGATCTCCTGAGGTCCCTTCCAACCCTGATATTCTATGCTTTGCCAGTGACAACCTGGGAATCTCAGCTATCCTAAGATCTGGGTTCTAGTCCCAAGGATCTTTACATTCCACCCTTTCTCTGCATTGGTGGCATGCCTGGTTTGTCCAGATTGTCTTGATAAAATCTTTTTACCAGGTCAGGGACATAGACATAGGCAGTAAGGTCCCAGTAAAGTTCCCCAGGACAATATCCCTCCCAACCAGTCTCATCCTCTGCAATTTAAAGTTGAGGATAGCTTAGACTGTATATTCCACATACTTGAACCTAGACAGGTGGGCATAGCTGTTGGGGACCAGTCGGTAAAGGTGTTTTCTTTGTATGGCTTCAGGAGGGATGCATGGAAAACAAGATGAATCTTAAGGGGCTGAAGGATCTGCAATTGGAAGGTGAGGGGTTGATTTGCTGACAAACCCAGAACAGTACAAGGAACTAGTGGTTTAGCTTGCAAGCCGGTGCATTCATACAGAGTTGTCTGGTTGCAAGCCAGACCTTTTGGTCCACCATGAGAACTAGGCCATCCTGGCATTGACAGGCTAGGTACTGGTTGTCATTGTTCATATTTTCAAGGTGGTCCTTAAGCTCCTCCTGGATATGATGAATTGGTTGGATCCTGTTGGTGGCTTCTGGGTTCAGGGAGGCTGCTGGGTGGAAGTGAGGGTGGAAAGATTGCAAAAAAAGAACAGTAAAGAAATTCTATGATTTAATTTGAGGGAGGGTAGTACAGAAGAGACAGGAAATCCTGTAGGAGAGTATGTCATTTGTTTTAAAAATAATTTAAAGTCTATGGTGGACTCAGTGCATCAGAACCTTGAAATGAGTCAGACATGCTGGAGAAAGAGCTTTGACTCAGCATAAGGAAAGAGGAACAACCAGTTATCTTGATGGTAGTTGACAAAACTTATTAGGTATTGCTCTAATACTTGGTTCACCTTCTGTCTGCTGAGCTGTCTGGGGTGGTAGGCAATGGAGATAAACGCATGAACTGGAGTGTTTCATGCCGAAAACATGAGATAAATTGCAGGCCTCAGTCCAAGGTCATAAGGTCTGGAAGCCTATGAAGATAGATAACATGCACCACTAGAAGTTGAGCCACTGTTTCAGCAGTGTGTGGCCATCAGAGACAAGTCAGGGAGTTCCAGTAGGAAATCCAGGGTAATCGAGGCCCGTGGTCTCGGTGGGATGTCTGGGTGCCAAGATGCTTAGCATGGAGTGTCTTGGTGCATGCACATAGGTCACAAGTGTTGACATAGTCCTAGACTTCAGCTTGCCTACTGTGCCACCAGAAGAAATGGGAAGCTGTGTGGACAGGGCCAGTGCAAGGATGTTTCGCGCACTAGGCGAAATTTCCACCTTCCAGCCTCCCCCTCGCGCCCCCACCCTGAGGTGCCCCCCCCGCAACAGCTCCCCCCTCCGGTCATAAGGCGCCCCGCAACATGCTCCATATCCCCAACCCCGCCTGAGACAACCCCTCGCCCTTCACCCCTGCTCCATGCACGAGCACAAGCATCCCGAGCATGCCGTCGCTGCTTCATTTCTCCCACCTTCCAGCTTGCGGCGCCTAAGCTGATTGGCACCGCAAGCCTGGGAGGCGGGAGAAGTGAAGCAGCTCACTCCTGCCCCACCTCCTCCCCAAGCACGCCATGGCTGCTTCACTTCTCTTGCCTCCAGGCTTGCGGCACCAATCAGCTTAGGTGCTGCAAGCCTGGGAGGTGGGAGAAGTGAAGCAGCCATGGCGTGCATGGGGAGGAGGCGGGGCAGGGTGAGCTAGGGCAGAGAGTTCCCCTGCATGCCAACTCCCCCCCATTCCTTGCTGCAGGCGGCCCTCTCCGCACTTCCCTGCCCCAGCGCCCTCTGCCAAAATGCCAGTGGCGACTGGGCTAGCCGAAGATCCAGCCGCCATGGTCACTGCCGAACAAAATGGCGACCCCCAAATGCCAGTGCCCTAGGGGACTGCCTAGGTCACCTAAATGGTTGCACCGGCTCTGTGTGTGGAACATCTTAAGGCAGTCAAAATGGCCTGCCAATGCAGTGTCATGGTAGAGATGGAGCACTTCTGGCCAGGAACCTCTGATGGAATGTATATGTGCCAATCCAGGTATGTGATCCCATCCTGTGTGGAGAGTTGCATTGTGGCTCTGGCTTCCATTTGCTCAGGTTGTTCTGTCATCTCCTGTGGCACACCCCCCTGCCCCCGCCCCAGCAGATTGGATTAGCTCAATCAGGTCTTGGTGTATGGTGGCTCTCAGGAAGCTGCGAGGTTTCAGGAGACAATGAGGTTCCTACTTAGTTTCCTTGCCCTCTTTATAGTATTCTCCCTTTTGTGATACAGCATCAGCTTTCCCTTTCATACCTCCTGGGTGAGAGGTGATGATGGAATCGAGCCGTGAAAAGAATAATGCCCATCTGTGATGTCTTTGGTTCAAGGTTGAAGTCTTATGCAGATATTCAAGGTTCTTATGGTCAGAAAAAACTTGCACTGGGTGTCTGGCTCCCCCGAGGTGATGATACCCTCTTCAAAGTCTGGTTTAATCATGAGCAGTTCTTTAGCTAATATTTCGTAATTCCATTTGGCAGGGATGAGTTTTCAGGAGTAGTAGGTACAGGGGTGCAACACTTGCTGTGGACTGTGCCTCTGAGAGAGCATGGCCCCATGGCTACATGAGAGGCATTGTCTTCCATTATGAATGCCTGGGCCAGGCCTGGATGTATTAGAATGGGAGTGATGGTGAAAGCACCCTTGAGTTGTTCGAGTGTGAGGTGATGTGTTGGTGCAGCAGTATCCCCTCTGGCCAGACAGGGCATCGTGCCTATGCTCACTCAGTCTGTCAGGGCTGGCAGTTGATCCCTGGTGACTTAGGGTCTTAAGACACCCTCCGCTAAGTCCCTCAGGAGGTTGGTAGGGGAACCCAGGCCTGCCCCCTCCACTTGGCTCCAGCTAAAGGCTATCAAGCTAGACAAGCTGAATCTGGATTTGACGACTCCAGCCATGCCCTGAGGTCTTTTTTACGTTCCCTGGGTTTCTAGAGGCTCTTCAGGCTGCTGGTATGGTTGTCTCCTTCTAGGGTATTATCCATGAACAGGTTTACATGTTCTTAAGGGCTAACCCAGGCTAACCAGCTGGGGATCTCTTGCTTATGCCTAAAAATACTTTGCCCCCAGAGTCCAAGAACCATAGATATCGTAAGTTTGTTTTGTTTGAGGTTTTTATCCCTCTCCCACCATATGTTCTGTGCTGTAAACTCAACTAATAGGAGAAGTTCACTTGCATGACTCATCTTCACTGAAAGGTGAGCAACACAGCAAAGGTGTTTTGTCCTTTTTTGATGGTAGGTAGGGAAATTCCAGTTACAATGTTTCACAATGGTCGGTCTGGCATCAATGGAATGTTCCTTTCAGGATGGGTATTACACCCTGTGCTGAAGATCAGGCCCTCCCACTAATTATTGTGTCTCTCCTATTTGGTGATTTACACAATCACAGAGGTTCACAATATAACTGCTCAAATATTACCTTGCAATGGGGGATACAAATGTTATAAGTGAGATTAATTCATGCAGCAACTCACAAGCATTCAATAAAGTCAAAACATATTCTTATAATTTAATACCTATTTTGACAATACTGATACATAGATGAGCCAGACTGACTTCACCTATGTATTTGTCAATGTTCAGCTGAGACACAGGGAGCTTGGCATGAACTGGCACCTAGTCTGCAAGCATCACAGATGTAGTGGCAGGGACATCACGATGTTGAAAGAGAAGGATTCACTGTGAAAATTCATCAGAACCATATTCAAAATTGTCGTTGATGTCCATATATTAGATGTATCTATTGCTGCTACTGTATATTTATTATTTTACAGCACAAGAGTGGGCAGGGCAACTTATATAGTAAAGATAAAAAGACATGGTCTCTTTCCTATAGAATTTACTATCTAATTTCAGACATTACACAATGAAGAGAGAGGTAACAAGACAATGGAAAGGGGCATGGGAGAAAGGACAAAGGGTTATAGACTTGTAGTTACACGGCAACTCTGAGCAGTGAACACATCATAACGATTATAAGTATCTATGTTACTGATGATTCACTTCTTGTAGATGTCATAGCGGAGATAGGTCTTAAGTGACCAATTCTGCAAAAGTGTTTCATGCATAGGGAGTGACATGGAAAGAGGCATAGAGATGGCTGTGGAAGAAGCAGCCCAATGGAAGCATCAAGGTCTCTGCATTCAGCAGAGCAGGTATGGTCACACCACCATAAAAGGTGAGGCTTGAATGTAATTTAAATTCAGTGCTATGACACAATTCTCAGTCAGAATGAAAAGTCTGCCATGCTACTTTAGCACACAGTGGATAGCATGTTTTGAGTTCTAATCAATTCAAGTATTTGTCAATTGACAAAGTGCAGATAATCTAGTCCTTAAAAATAATGTAATCATATCCTTACTCATATTAAGTGGCACTGTTCTCCAAAAGTGGGTCCCATTCAATACAATGGGACTACTTGTAGGTTTAAGAGAAAGATAGCAGAATCTGAGTGTAGGTGTCCTCCCCCCAAAAAACAGTAATGGAGAGTAATTTGCACTATGCGTTAAACTCCAACCTCTCTCCACATTGATGAAATATCCCAATCATTTTTTATATTGGAAGATAAACTTTCTCCGTCCAACAACATAGGACTTTTCAATTGAGTTATTTCTCTAGCAAGCTAGATGGAATAGACATTATACCCCATGGCCTATATATCTGTTGCTGTTTCCAATACAATTTAAATGAGTAAAAAAACCCCTGCAAATACACAAAGTCATTCAGGTAAAGGGAACATATTTTCTCATCTGATAGATAAACATTTTTGTGGTGAAAAGAGCTTAAGTCATGCATATTATGAATTGCAGATTGAAAATACCATCGGAAAATACCAATTCCAGAGAACTGAAATGCTCCCTGGAAATGTCTGTATTCTACTTAAACTCTTGATGGAAACTAGGCATACTGACCAGACTGCTGGCTAATTGCTGACTTACCTGTCAGCTGTCTTCCCTATTGCCTGGCTTTGCAGTTACCTGGCTAGCTTGCTGGACAGTCAAGCAGTTGGCCAGCAGGGAAACTGGTGAGCTCCTTCAATGGTAATTGTAAGGACCCAAAAACTAGGACCCAGGTCTGCAGAGCCTGGGACAGCTGATATTCCCATAGTATCACCGGAAGGCCCTGCGGAGGCACAGCTAGGGAGCACTGTGGAGAATAGGTGCCACAGGAAGTACCGTCCTCTGATTGGCCAGGTGCCCCTACTTAACCCCAAGGGTTGGCTTAGGAAGTTGTCTGGGCAACTACACAGACCTTGGCCTGCTACTATGCTGGACTTTGCCTCATCTCCTGATCTCTGGTCTCTGACTCCAGCCTGACATTAACCCTGACTCCTGCCTCACGATCCTAATCTGGTACTGCCTCTGATCTCTAGTCTCCGATTCCAGCCTGATTCTGACCCTGAATCTTGTTTATGAAACCTGGCCTTGTGATTCCTCTAACTCAGTGATCCCCAACCTTTTCGTCTGGCGGGTGCCAGATGAAGGACCGTGGTGGCGGTGGAGCATCCGCCGAAATGCCGCTGAACTTCTACAGCGTTTCGGTGGCGACACCTCTCGATGACGCCACTTGCCACTGACAAGAGATGTCATTGAGAGGCGTCGCTGCCGAAACGTCGCAGAAATTCAGCAGCATTTCGGCAGATTCTCAATCGCCTGCCAGGATACGTTGGGGACCCCCACTCTAACTCCTGCCCAGAGACTCCTGTCCCTGGTGGGCAGACGTCAGCCCAGCTGCAACTGCTAGGCAAGACCACTTGTGCTCCAGTCCCTTACAGCAATGATATCCTCTTCTACCAGTTCGTCTTTAGGATTCATGCTTTCTTCCTCTTTCTCAAAGATTTGTCAAATACTTGTCTATTTATGTCCTAATTTCATAAGGTGCCTTTCTCTGTAGGATCTAAACGCCAAAGCAAAAGCCAATACACTTCTAATAAAAATACAACCAGATGGGCTGAAAATAGATGGAAAACATCAGTTGTTTACACCATCAGGTCTCCATCATAAATTCTTACACTCAGATTAGCATTTTTGCTATGGTTTTTTAACAAGTGGTTACTCCAATGGAAAAGCAGCGGTGGAAATTTTCTTGTTGCATTTCAATTTCTCTCTGGTCATGCATTTCTCTCTGTAGTCAAAAAGGTTATTTAGAGAGCATATATGATTTATTCTCTGGGCAGAGATTTTTCATTTCAGTACACCGCCAAACATGATCACCATCTTCCCATTCCAATTTTTCATATATGTGTGTTCTATCACTTCAATCTCATGTCAGCCTTATTGTCAGATGTCAAAAACCTGGAACAAATGACTAAGGAAAAAAGTACAGTTACAGAAGAAAAAGGATTGGACCACAGCTGCTATTATGGTTGACTTCACTGCTTAGCAAGTCTTGATGTATTTAGCAAAAAGCGGCATGCTCTTGCTGCAGTATCCATTCTTAGGGTGTGAAACATCCAGCAAACCACCACCTGCTAGGTTCTGACATTTAAAAGAATATCTACAGCCTACCTTTCCAAAAGTGACTAGTGATTCTGTTTGTGTGTTCCATTCTATGCATCCGAAGAAGGGAGCTGTAGCTCACGAAAGCTCATGCTGAAATAAATTTGTTAGTCTCTAAGGTGCCACAAGTACTCCTGTTCTTTTTGTGGATACAGACTAACATGGCTGCTACTCTGAAACTAGTGATTCTGTGTTCCTCAATTTTGAGGCCTTGCTCAAATTTGGACATCAAGTCTCTTTAAGGTGTTGGGCACCCAAAATGACTTTTGAAAATTTAGACCTACATTTGAAAACCAAGAATAGGTTGGGAAAATAAATCTACTTCAACTTCCAATGTAAATTGTTTAGAGCAAAGACTGTTTTCCCATATATTTATGAGGGATCAACACAACGGGGCCCTGATTTTGACTAAGGATCCTAGGCAGTACTCTCATACAACACTATTATTAATAGGGTTTATTCAGTGCTTTAAATAGACTTATCAGGTGTTAGCTCATGAAACCGCTGTGGTTCTTAACTCTGTAATATTACATTGCATAATGTGCAAAAAGTACTAGAATCTTGCAGTATTAATTGCTTATTTTTAATTAATTATACATTATTTGCTATATTTTAAAGCTTCATGGTGTTGAGTGGGTGTTTTTGAGGGTAAATTGTTTTGTCTGCCTGTAGTAAGAAATGTAAGTTTGGAACTAGTAATACTGATGTGGCAATAAATACAAAAGGAATCACTCAGAGGATAAGGGGGAACTTTCAAAAAAACTGAGGTCAGATTCTGGGACCCTATCAAGAGTAGCCTTTGTTCAGGTGAGTAGTTCCATTGAAATCAAGTTAGTAAGAACTACTTAACTAAATGTTGCTGGACTGTCCCCCTCTCCTGGATGTGTTGGTGAAGTGAAATTACAGTAATTTACTTATGGGAACATAAACTACCAATGGATGGGGATAGTTCTATTTACAAACTTAGGGGTGGATTTTCAAAAGATCTCAGCTCCCATTTAGACACCAAAATTAGTGGAAGTGTTAAACACTTGAAAATCAGGCTCTTAGGGGCAGATTCAGGAAGGTACTGAGCTTCCCTTAAGTAAGATGTTGAGCCCAGTCAACTCCCATTGAATTCAGCACCTTACACAGACATTGGCTGTTGTAGCACAAGTCTGCATTCTTCTCCAAAACTGTATACTCGGGTTGAGCCCAAGGCAGGATGGACGTTTCTACTGTGAGGATTTAAAACTCCAAGTGACTCAGGAGTAAAACAACCCTGTAACAGAATGCTGAGAGATGGTCACTATTAGCATTAAATAGATACCTCCAGAGAAGGCCTAATTGGTCAAAGGTCTGCCTGATTACCGGGCCAGAGCTAATCAACCCATTAACAGGCAATACTCCAAGGGGAATTCTGCGTGGCACTGCATGCACATAATTCATATGATGTGCATAGTTTTATTTTTTCCCCATAGAAAATAACTTCTGCTGGAAAGCTTCTGCTGGAAAGTTGCTGCAGCTCCACTTTTTGCCCACGAGAGGGTTCTGTGGTGCTAGAACAAACCAGCCACTCCTGGCCAGCCCCAGCTACCACAGGGAAGAGAGAGAGCCTGCCTTGCTTTCTTCAGTGTCTGTTGGGCCAGGTCAGGAGACAGTGTGGGGCACATGAGGCTGCTGGGGCATCACAGACAGGGGCTCATAAGTGCTATTGGGGAAGGACATACTGGAGCAGAGGCTGAATAGGAGAGGAGGCACAGGGCCACATGGAGGAGGTGCAGGGACACATGGAGTTGGGGAGGGGCTGCAGAGCCACACGGCAGTAGGAGGGTGGCTCAGAGGGGGCACAGAGACACATGGGGACAGGGGGTGCAGGGACACATGGGGTTGGGGGAGGGGTGCAGGACTGCATGGGGAAGAGGAATGGTTGAGTGGGGGCCCAGACACATAGGGATGGGGGAAAGGGTGCAGGGACACATGGGGATGAGGGGCTGGGGTTGGCTGAGGGGGTGCAGGGACACATGGGGACAGGGAGAAGGGGTGTCTGAGTGGAGGTAGAGGGACATGTGGGGACAGGCGATGCAGGGACACATGGGGACAGTCAGAGGCAGCTGTGTCTGACTGAATGGGAGAGGCTAGGGATCAGCCAGGGTCTTCATGGGAGAAGCTTCCTAAAAATCGCTCCTCACCCTGAAAAAAAAAACCTGTTCTACACTTTTCCCACCCACACTCACAACCCTCTAAGTTCATACCCAGGATCCTCCCCAGAAATGACTTCCCTCTCCCTCAGCTACTCCGTTACCCTTGACTCCTCCAAGACTTTTCACTGCTTCTGAGGGGTATGGGAAATATGGTTCTGTATTGTCGTTTAAATCAAATATTACTCAGAGTATTAATATGCCTAGTAAGGAATCTATTTGTCAAAAAACATTTCCTGAATCTTTTTTGTTTTCTGTATTGTTACAGACATACTTGCTGACAGGTATTTTGAAATAAAATTACCAAAACTGGTAAAAAGTTGAAACAGGTGTGATTATATTGTGTTATTTTGACAAATAAAATATGCAGAATTTTAAAATATTATGTGCAGAATTTTTTATTTTTGCATAGAATTCCCCCAGGAGTACAGACAAGTGCTTTTAAAAGGGCACAGAAAGGAAGTACTTGGGAGGAAGAGAGGAAATAGTGAAAGTACGGTATGAAAGCCTGACAAGAGGTGCTCTTTGAGTAGAGTCCCCTCCCTGGGAAAAGGGGCCAGAAAACCGGAAAGCAGTGCAAAGGTGTAAAGGCATTGATATGTATTGGTGGAGGGGCCGACAACTGCAAATAAAGTACACACCAGGGTTGACAAACAAAGAGATCTCAGAGTGCTCTGTGGTTGGGGCACACCTACCATACTCCCATCTCTTCCACATCACAACTAGGGGTTTGTCCAGCATCTTGCCTGTATCTGTGGGATTGGATAATCTGATGGAGAAGCCAAGGTAGAGGTCTGGCAGTCCAGGTGATGGAGGAAATATGCAATGGCTGGTGAAGCATACAGACTTTCAACAATCACACCACATAGAGAAACAATTCTTTCTTGCTTGGCAGGCAGAGCAGCAAGAGAGCCTGCAAGAGTTTAGAAGAGCACAAGCCCAGCTACAACAGCAACTCCTACAAAGATTGGTGAATCCTGTGATGGGGGGCAGAAACTGGACACTGGGAATAGGAGTCTGTAAAATGGCACCTGCAGATGATCCTGATGCACTTCTAGTCACCTTCAAGAGTGCAGCAGTAGGATTCAGTTGGGACAGACCACTCTGGGTCCTTTACTAGCACTCTATTTTAGTGGTTCTCAAAGCCGGTCCACCACTTGTTCAGGGAAAGCCCCTGCAGGGCCAGTTTGTTTACCTGCTGCATCTTCAGGTTTGGCTGATTGTGGCTCCCACTGGCTGCGGTTCACCGCTCCAGGCCAATGGTGGCTGCGGGAAGTGGCGCAGGCTGAGGAATGTGCTGGCCGCCCTTCCTACAGCCCCCATTGGCCTGGATCAGCGAACCGCAGCCAGAGGGAGCTGTGATCGGCCGAACCTGTGGACGCGGCAGGTAAACAGCCCAGCCCAGCAGGGGCTTTCCCTGAACAAGCAGTGGACTGGCTTTGAGAACCACTGTCCTATTTAACTGGGGGAGCACAGGCAACTTATGTGGCTCTCAGTGCCAAGCAGGTGAGAGACTGACAGAGTTGGGCTTGTCCTTGGAAAAGTACTTCAGAATGGACTGAGTGATTTGACCTCATGCCTTTACCCAGAAACTAGCAGACTGGGCTGCATGTTGATTACAGTCAGACACACGAATTGTGTGGGAGATTATAGACGCTGTGATTCTGGAACAGTTTCTTCAGTGTCACTCTGGTAATACCGGAGTATGGTTAGGCAGCATCAGACAGTTAATCTGGACACTGCGGTTAAATTTATGGATGCGTTTGCAGAGGCAAACATTCCCAGAGTGAGTCTGCAGTTTAAGGGACTAGATCTGGGGGGAAGGTCTAGAGAGCCTCTGGCTAGAAAGAGCACTGTGAAGAAGAGGGAGGAGCCCCAACAAACTATGGTAGGTGCTGGGGCCACTGTATTTCTCATGTGGTTGTGAAGGACATATAAAAAGAGACTGTCCATACCTGTACTGTGGGTTTGCACAGTTTTGTGGTTGGGCTGAGACTTCCAGGATCTCAACAATGTACGGAGGAGGCACCAAAGAGGTCTAGTGGATATGACTTCATCCTGTTTGCTAATCAGGTTTGAGTTAGAGAAACCCCTCTGGATACTTATTGGAGAAAGGATCAAAACCGACTGTGTCCATTGGGACAAGAAAGTCTGCCCCATGGCAGAGGTGCCCCTGGAAGTCAAGAGGAAACTTAGGCAGAAATGTAAAGGTAGTGGATGGATGTTGGCACAGATTTGGTTCCCTTCCCTCTAGGGAAGTAAGAGTGTGTACAGGGCTCCCAGAGGTCAAAATAAAACTCCTGGAGCAAGCTAAAGAGGAACTAAATGTTGAGGGGCTGGAGGTCCCTAGATGGGATATTACAAGCCACAAAGAAGGAGACAACACAGTACAGAACTTTCAGGAAGGAAAACAAAGATACACAATCAAGGGGTGGAGATAACAAACTCATCCATTGGGTTGAACAATCATTGGAGCCCTTGCCTCAAGAATAGTGGGAGGAGACATCTCTGGAATACTTTGGAGGGCTGGGTGAAATGGGTACCCAGGAGGCAACCAGGCAAGAGAAAACCCTGAGACCAAAGAAAGAGAACAGGAGCGGAAAATGTAATTCAACAGGCTACCCTTAGTATGAGGACCTATGGGTGGAGACAAAATTATGGGGGCAACCTCAACCCACAAAATATGTTGGTTTTTGCAGGTGGAGAATGGATGGGCTTTATAGGAGGATTCAGTATGACCATTCTGAGGGGACAGGAGAGATATTGCCCTAACAAAACCTCCAGTCAAGGATGGAAAGCAAAGGGGAAGAATCTCCCTTCAGTTAGAAAGTGGGTACGTGCTAGAGAGATGGAGCTTGAGCCAGCACGCTGGACACTATTAGCACTAATTAGTTTCCCTAGGAAAATACCTAATTGTTCTGAGGTGTGCCTAATTATCAGGCCAGAATGGGGTCAGGAAGTTAATGAGCTAATTAGCCCATTAACAGGCAAGTGGTTTTAAAAGGGCACAGGAAGGAAATGCTGGGGAGGAAGGCAGAGGAGAGACTGAGCATGCTAGGAGAGCATGACAAGAGGCATTTTCTGAGTAGAAACACCTCAGCCCACACGCCTTGGAAGAAGTGGCCAGAAAGCTGAAAAACAGCACAAGGTGTTAGAGACGTCGATATGTATTAGTGGGTGGACTGAGGCACTATAAAGCAGGGCCGCCCAGAGGATTCAGGGGGCCTGGGGCAAAGCAGTTTCGGGGGCACCTTCCATAAAAAAAGTTGCAATACTATAGAATACTATATTCTCGTGAGGCCCCTGTGGGGCCTGGGGCAAATTGCCCCACTTGCCCCCCCTCTCGGCTGCCCTGCCACTTAGACCTGATTATCAGTGATTTCAGTGGTCACTTAACAAAACAAAAGACTATTTATGAGCGTAATCAGTTCTGTCTTTTAAAAGTGGAAGAGGCAGGTAAATAGTACCTGTGACTCAGGCAGACCATCAAGCAAAACCTGTCCCCACCCTCTCTCTTGATGCTCTCAATCAGCACAGGCTAATTACAGTTCATTGCCTTTTACTTGTACAATAGAACAACATTTCATTCCCACCTCCCTCACCCCGGCATTCAAGTGATTTGTAACCCACCCCAGCCAAAATCTATTACTTGGGCAACACAGATCTGTTTGCTGGATACTAGGTAGATTAGTGTGAATGTAAATAAAATCTGGTCCTGAAGCCTTTCCCCAGTCCCCAGCTCATCACTTGCTGTCAGGGAGAGCTCATTTAGACTTTGCTTACAAATCATAACTTGGCCAACGTCACCGAAATGAATGCACTGGCATCGTCAATAAAAAAAGATGTATAAGGAAGCTAGTCTATTTCATACTTTTCAAATCTATTATACTTTTTCAGTACATGTATTTTATCATAACTTTAATATGCTTATTAAGTATGTATTATGTTCTTTCAATTTCAATTCAAATTCCCAGACAACTCACTCAATTGGCAACATTGCAACTAATCAATTCACAAAAACTGGAGTAGAGGAGTGGTTTGGGGAAATTGGTGGGGTGCATGGAGGGTGTGTAGGAATCCCTGAACCACTCTAACATGAGAAGGGCTCAGGTTGTGATGGACCACATTTTCTCTTGGGCCATTTCAGTAAAACAGAGGCAAGGATTTCCCACACCCCTCTTCCACTTGGGACAGCCTGGATTCTTTTTGGATTCCTTCCTAGTAAATACTGAGGAGTATAGGAATGATGTAGCTGAGTGGCAGGACAACTTTTGATTTGCAATTATCTGAAAGTCAAGCATGTAGTTCAGCCATGGTCTTGCAGGGCCAGATTTAGTTTAGATATGCAGACTTCAGATTTGGATTTGGTACCAGTGTGTCATATTGTGCTTGAACAGTTCTAGTTTTAATGTGCCTAAGTACACTTTGCATGATCTTACTAGCCCCTAATGAAGGGATCTTGGTAAGTCAGAAATACTGTATAACAATTGGTAAACAGACATTACAAAATATATAATTAACCAAATAACAGAGTCCCAAAGGTGGACTGTCCTTAACAGCTATCCTGCCTTCACATCTTTTTTGTTGTGTTTAAAAAAATCATTTAAAAAGATTACATGGGAAAATATAATGAAAGAATAAAAAGCAGCATCTTGACTCATCTTGATATCCCCAGATAATTTTGCATGCCATGTAATCATATACTGATCTCTGGCCACTGTAATACTCTACGCATTTTTACACAGCGAGAGGTAAGCTGCAGTACTGAGCCACAAATCTCAATGTTCTTGTGTCAAAAAGGACAATGGAAAAGTATAATTTAACATGACTTCTTTAATCCTAAACGCAGGACCTCATTCTCTCCTCTTCCCAGGAGAAGCAGGAGAAGCAACCATTCTCACTGCCAGATCCCTGCACCCATCAGGCATCATCTTACCTAACTAGCCCCTGGCAACCTAACTTCTAACCTTTGTTAAAAAAGAACTCCTTTTAAAATATATTGCATAATAAATAATAATACATGTAAAATAAATAAATGTAAGCATAATAAAGCTCAAAGATAGGGCAACAATATTCCTGTAAGTTTCATCATAGGGACAGAACTATTTAAAGTTGTTGTAATTTTGGACAGTGGTTAAGAAGAAAACCCACAATGCAGATAGATGGTACAATTCTTTCTGGTTCAAACTTTAGAAGGGTGTGGAGTAACAAGAAATAACTTGAACCCATTGTTACTTTAACTTAGTATGAGAAAGCATCTCTCTCTCAGTTCAACAGAAACCTACCCAAGATTCCGCAGTAAAACCCCAACAATGCAGTTTGATGTCAAACATCTGCATCAGGGTGATTTTCTGTCTCACACTTTAGACAACGAAAGTAAACAAAAGAAAGGCCGAAAAACCTTGCAACCCATTGTTACTAAGGAAAATCTCCGCTTTAGCCCCTAAATTTGGAGACAGCTTATGAGAAGCCATTGCTTTTTCCAGAAAAGAATCTCTGCAACAGTCAAGTCATCTCGGGATCTTAGACCCTTCTTCCTTATAAAGACTTGTTTCAGGTCAAGCCATGACAAGGACAAACCCCTTTTCTCCAAGACATTTCAGTAAAGACCCCAAATGGTTATGTGTGAAACCCTGAAGTAAGGCGGTACCATGAACCTTTCGGTCTTGCCTGTAGGCCCTAAAAGGAGCTTACTGGAACATTTAATTTGTTTTGTTTCTTTTTCCAGTGGTTGAGACTCATTTACAGACCATGTCAATTATGTTTTTTTACAGCACCCAGCACAAGGTCTTTTAGTTTTTGCTTGGGGCCTCTGGTACCCTTAGTAAAGTAATAAATAATAATATGGTTCATTAATGCTTTATTGACCACATGTTGTAACTTAATTTTGCAAAGCTTGCTTTTTAAAGATAATTTTACAAAACTCACTCTATAAAGCTTCCGGAAGTTTTAGGCCTTTATTTTATTTATATGCCACCCATTGTGTTGTTGAGAGAGATTCCTGTGGAACACAGCTGGGACCCCCGCCCCCAGCGCCGCCCGCCTTGCGAACACAGACCCTCCTTCCTCAGCGCACCTTGTCGAAACAAGCTGTGGGCCAAAGAGGAAGGTTTGCGGGGGGAGGGAGAAACAGCACACATAGGCAAAAAGAAATATTCCATTCTATGCATGCGAAGAAGTGGGCTGTAGCCATGAAGAGCTTATGTGAAATAAATTTGTTAGTCTCTAAGTGTCACAAGTACTCCTGTTCTTTTTGAGATACAGACTAACGCTGGCGCTACTCTGAAAACCTGGCACAAATAGGGTGACCAGATCAGAGCAGTAAAATAGGACCCACCCCCTCCCCACTCGGCCCCACATCACACCCTCTTCACGCCCTAGTCCTCCACTGACTTGCTGCGTCCCTCCTAGTCAGTCCCCACCACAACTCACCTCCTTTCACTTTCTTTCCTCCCTGCCAGAAACCTCTATGCCTGCCCTAGAACCCTGCTGCTCACTGTTGCCTCTTGTCCACCTGCCACTTGCCCACCGCTCGCCCCCGACTTGCCGCTGCAACCCCTCCCCGAGTATATAACCTCTTTCAAAGACCCAGGGGTCACTATATTACTGCACACAGCAATCAATCAGTGCAGTTGTAGGTAAATCTCTGCATTAGCATTTTTGGTATAACTTTTACCTGACTTTGTATTTGAACCTGGAATATGTTATAGTGGGCCCCAAGGGTAGTATAATTAAGGTAAAAGAAAAATGTCTCATTGCTAGAAATAGAATGAGATCTTTCCTCCACTTTGTAATCATTGCCTATTGATGAATGAGTGTGAATGAGGAGTGTGGAAGGCAGGCACCTCCAGACAGCTGCAACCGCTGGAGAGGGACTGGGAGCAGACCCCAGACCAAGGAGCTTTGCCTAGGTGTGAGTGGGACGGAGTCTGGGTGCTGGTGCAGTCTCTGGGCTGGGCACAGGGTGGGACCCCAGTGAGAACAGCAGGCTGGAAGACTAGACTGAACCACCACCCAGCCTAGTCCATCCCGAGCCCAGGACTGAGAGCAACGTGCCCCTACCCCCAGCGCCACTGCGGTGCATTTGACAGCGCGTCGTCTGGTGTTCTTTTTGGCGCACTATCAGTGGATTGGGCCACTGCGTGTATGTAGCTCGGGACCCCTGTCACCGCTGGGCCGGAGTCCCTGGCGATGCTCTGGACATTGCTCCCCACTAAGCCAGTCAGGACTTTGGGGAGCTCCTCTCCCTTGGAGGAGACTTGTCAGGCAAGGAGCTCACACGTCTTCAACCTCCTGGGTCTCTCCTTGGAGCATTCAGCATCTCTGCCCCTCCTGTGTGCTTCCCACAGCGAGCCCACCCGATGCGGGGTCCTGGGAGCCACAGGTTCTGCACCCCCACTTTGCAGTCAACGTGACTCTTTAGCCAGCCAGTAAAACCGAGGTTTATTCGATGACAGAACAGGGTCTAAAACAGAGCTTGTAGATACAGCGAACCGGACCCCTCGGCCAGGTCCATTCTGGGGGGCAGTGAGCCAGACCCTCATGTCTGCACTTTCACTCCTCGTCCCCAGCCAGCCCTCTCAACACCCCTCCAGCCCCTCCTCTCTGCTCAGTTCCTTTCCCGGGCCAGGAGGTCACCTGATCTCTTTGTCTCCAACACCTTCAGTTGCACCTTTGCAGAGGAGGGCCCAGACATCAGTTGTCTAGGAGACAGAGTGCCAGGCATAGGTGCACTGTGCCCTTTGCTCTCCAGCAATATCACACACCCTTATCCCACCACCTTAGATACTTAAGAACTGCCCAGGGGACACTGAGGCACCAACACAGTATTTCAGAGCAAACATTAAGAACAGTTCCAGTTCATCACAACCCTCAACCCCTCTGCTAAATTCACCCCTGTTTTGCGACCACTCCCCCCCCCGCAAGCCAGTTTTATTTTATTGTTCCAGGGCAAATGAAGGAGCCATAGTTTAATGGAAGTTTTCAGCCCCTACAGCGGTCTTGCAGCAGGGTGCGGGGGAAAACAGAGTTGATGGGAAGGGAACTGGTTTGGATAGGAGCCCCAGTCCCCTCCTTTCCAAAATAATTTGAAAGTGGAATTAGATCACGCCGCTGCCTCAGTTTCCCCTTCTGCAGGGAGAGATGATAGGGGGAGATAAAAGTCTCAGTCCTGCCGTGCCATATGCATGACTGGGGCTTTTTCCTGGGTTACATTACATGATACAACTTTAGTTCTGAAACAGCCCAGGCAGGCACAAACTCACCCTCAACAGCAACACCCTGAAAACCACACACCACCCCAATATTACCAACCTAGGGGAATCACAGGGTCAAACACTCATGGTTGGAAGTGCCCAGCAGCTCTGCAGGTGAGTGAGTGAGGTCACTGCAGAGATATATTCCTGTCTCACACTGGACCAGAAGCTCGGTACTGTCTCTCCTCCAGGTGAGTGAGTGCTCAGTGCTGGGGGGAGGGGACGGGAGAAGAAAGGTGTACGGCTTGCAGCCTCTCTCCCCCCCTCCTGACCTGCACTCAGCCGCTGGCTCTGCCTCTGGTCATGAGCAGTCAGCGTCTCTGGTTGCCTAGCAGCAGCAACAGTTGCTGCTTCCCAGAGATGCAGAGGCTGGCAGAGCTGCTTCTGGAGACAGTCGGCCAGCGCGGGCCGGGGCCCCATCAGGCTGCGGGGCCCGGGGCAAATTGCCCCACTTGCCCTCCCCTCTGGGCGGCCCTGCTATAAAGTACATGCTGGTTTTTACAAGCAAGAAGTTCTGTTTTTGTAGAAGAGACATTGTATGGTTGTCCTGCCCTGGCACAAACCCACAGGCCAAAAGATTGCAGCTAAACACTGCTCTGGCTGACCTAGCAGACTGGAGAAAAGTAAAGCATAAGAAACATCAGCACCTCAGCAGAGCCCAAGAAAAATAGAAATGTCACATTGTTAGCACTGAGTAGTAATGACCCAAGAGGGAGTCTCTACACAACTGAGTATTAAATATTAAATTGTTTTTCCAACATCACTAACAAGTTTTTAATATCTTAAACCCAAAATTACCAGTTAAACAAAATCCAAAGACATCCTTCCGATATAGGGAAAAAAACAACGTAATGTTGATAGATAGTGGGGCAACTTCTGCACTTGGTCACGCAGAAGCAAATCCATTGACTTCCTTGGCACTGCTCCTGAGTTTACTGAAAGCTGCATTTAGCCTTTGTCTGTTTTCTTTAAAAGTGTGTTCTGCTCTTCATTGCCACATTGTGATGTAAGAATGGCCCCGAATAGAACACTGAATCCAGCCCATTAGCATTGTGCTCTGGGATGGTTCAGAACACCCACAGCTTCTTTAATGAGGAATAATATAGAAGATATAGGCATAGGGCCAAACAAAAAGTTACTGTGTAGTCATTTAAGCCTTGTTTCACCAAGACACTTCGGTATGTGTATAACCTTAAGGATTTGCTTATAGCCTATTGGTTTTAATAGATTTTAATGGGCATTAAGCACATGCTTAAGTATTTTGCTGAACTGGAGCCTCAGGGCCTGATCAGTGCCAGTGAAGTCAATGTAAATTGACTGCAACTGACTTTGGAATAGGTCCTTAGACAAATGCAAAGGAGATGTAATATGCTATCATTCTGACATGGTAGCACATTACACCCAATTTGCACTGATGTAACTGGCTATATAAGGTACAGGGAAATTGCCTGTTCTCCCTCAATTCTCCTCTGGGGATAGAGTGCCAATGCTGCAATTTATGCCTCCCTGTTCCAGGTTCAGTGTGATTCCACCTCTGGAAATAACTCTACATTACTCTGTGCCTCACTTTCCAAATGAAAGCTTGACATGATGCACCTTTTGGAAACCTCATCCAGAATGTTTGTGCTTATGTAGGTTTCTCTCTGATATTTAACCTAACCGTGCATGGGTGCTTCACTATACCAGGAATAGAGGGGGTCTGCTCCTTCTGTCATAGGCAGCAATCACAAAACTCCCTTTGATTTCCATGGATACAAGAGCAGATAACCTGACATCCTAACACAAGCTCTGTCCTTCATGCCATTTAATGCTGCTGTTTGCAGAGGGGAGCTTTTTCCTTGAGCCTGTTCCCTTTTCTGTTGCTACTGTGAGGAAATTGGTCATTTCCATGGCTCTCATTTCTGCTAGGCAGGGAAATATTTAAAACTCAATCACACTAAAGCAGACAAACAAAGCTGGAAATGTCATTGTTATTTTCATTTGCTAGTCTAATGGTGACAACTATCTCTCAGGGCTGATCCTGAATTACTGGTGATGGCTGTTTTAAAGTTCAAGATAATTTTTTTTCTGCTGCAAGCCAATCATTATGCAACCAAACAAGTATTTTTCTTTTAATATTTCTTCCCATTCTCTTCTCCAGTTATCAATCCTCCTTTTGTCCAAACAGGCTTGTTTATTCACTTGCTATCTCCTCAGGGACATTCAGTTCCCTTCCAGATGCTGATGTATGTAGCCAGTCTTTGAAGAATGCCAGGAGAACTTGCTGATTGGCAGGTTGTCATTTTCTATAGTTTATGCAAAGCATTGCATGTTGCTAAAGTAGTTTGTTAAATCTTTTGGGCACTATTGTGTCTTAGGCTGGATTTTAAGAATTCTTCTGGCCCGATTTGAAGCTCATTTAAAGTTAGCAGAAAGATTCTCATCAATTCATATAGACCTCAATCCAGCAAAGCACTTAAGTGACATTTGTGACTAAGCATGTGAGTACTCCCACTGCCACAGAACCCAGGGCTGCTTCCCTGCACTTCAATAACAGCATCTGTATTTTTAGATAACGCATCAGAATAGCACAGCCTTTGAAGGCAAGTTATACAAGGAGGCTAAGAAAACTGAACATGAGATATTATTCAGACTATATTTAAATCATTCCCCAGCTGTTCTTGACATTTCCACTGATCTCGAATCAGAAATTTGATTTTTTTCAAAGCTGGAAATTTGATGTAAACACTCTTCCCAAGAGATCTGGCTTTTGCTGGTGTGAGGAGAATGGAATCTGGAGATTACGGGAACTCAATATATGTAGTATATGTGGTAAGTTTCAGTAACCTCATCTAAAGTTAAGTGATGTATAACTTCTCAGCCTAGTGCAGGGGTGGCCAGCCTGTGGCTCTGGAGCCACATGCAGCTTTCAGAAGTTAATATGCAGCTCCTTGTATAGGCACCAACTCCGGGGCTGGAGCTACAGGTGCCAACTTTCCAATGTGCGGGGGGTGCTCACTGCTCAACCCCTGGCTCTGTCACAGGCTCTGCTCCCAACTCCACCCCTTCCTGCCCCCTCCCCTGAGCCTGCCATGCCCTCACTCCTCACCCTCAGAGCCTCCTACATGCCACAAAAGAGCAGATAGGGAGGTGTGGGGAGGGAGGGGAAAGCATTGATCGGGGGGGCTGCCGGTGGGTGAGAGGCGCTGGGAGCAGGAGGGTGGGGAGCTGATGGGGGGCTGCTGATGTATTACTGTGGCTCTTTGGAAATGTACATTGGTGTATTCTGGCTCCTTCTCAGGTTCAGGT
>NC_133771.1:25402633-25553955 GCF_003597395.2 Chelonoidis abingdonii | reverse complement strand
GGGCAGTTTGCTCAGGCTTAATCCAAGGCACCTTGGTAAGCCAATTAAAGACCTTTCTAGTAAGTGCAGAGAGATAGTATCTAATTAGAACACTGCAGCCAATCAGGACAGCTAATCAGGGCACCTGGGTTTAAAAAGGGCTCACCTATCAGGCAGGAGAGGAGCCAGATGGAGAAGGAGGTGAGGATGAGGAGCTGGGAGGCAAGAAGGCAAGAGCTGAGAGTGAGAGAGTGTACTGCTGGAGGATTTAGGTGACAAGCATTATTCAGACATCAGGAGAAGATCCCTAGGTGAGGATAAAGAAGGTGTTTGCAGGAGGCCATGGGGAAGTAGCCCAGGGAGTTGTAGCTGTCATGCAGCTGTTACAGGAAGTACTATAGACAGTTGCAATCCACAGGGCCCTGGGCTGGAACCCGGAGTAGAGGGCGGGCCCGGGTTCCCCCAAACTTCCCAACTCATGATCAGACACAGGAGGAGTTGACCCAGACTGTGGGGAAGATCACTGAGGTGAGCAAATCTGCCAAGAAGCGCAGGCCCCATCAAGGTAGAGGAGGAACTTTGTCACAGTGTATATAATAGGCAAAAAGATGCTGTAGACTATTGGTTAAAAGTAGAGGACTGGAAGTCAGGCCTCTGAATGAAAATCCTACATTGCCTCTGACTGTGTTTTCTTGGGTAAGTCTCCTACTTTGTCTATGCATCACTTTTCTCATCTGTAAAAGAGGTCTACAACTAGTATGCCCACTTCAGAAAAGTGTTGTGAAGATTCACTAGTTGATCTTTATAAAGAACTGTGTAAAAAGAAGTTCCTCTGATGAGAGGAATTATAGAATTGTTAAATAGTATTGTTACTGCAACCACTTGGACATCGGAAATCCAGTCTGTACAGGATTTGAGATTGAAACTCAGTCTTTCCCCTGTGGGAAATTCAGAAGCAGATTGAGAACCTGCCTAAGAAGTCACATCCAGCAGTCCTTGGCTGAAAGATCCAATATTTATGATGACCAAAACTGCTGGAGAAATACAATGTTTTGGGAAGGAAGGGAATATACGGCTTGTTTGACCAAACTCCTACATGGATTACTAAACACATAACATTCTGTCTGTCCCTCAGGAAGGCAGTATCCCTTTTACTTGGATCTCTGTGTTACCCAATGGAATTCAAGTTGCAAGACAGGAAAACTCCTGAAAGTCATGAAAAATATTAAAGGATCCATAAATATAATTAAAAGTTTTACCATTAAATAATATTAATTTTCTGTACTTTTGCAGCACCTTTTAGCCATGTGCTTTATAAACACTAGAATATTAATTATCACAAGTATTATCCATATTTGGTATATGGGGAAATGGAAGTACTGAAAGGAGAAGTAAGGTTGCCAGGTGCCTAGTTTTTGACTGGAATGCTCCGTCAAAAAGGAACCCTGGTGACTCCAGTCAGCACTGCTAACTGGGCCATTAAAAGTCTGGTCAGTGGTGCAGGGTGGCTAAGGCAGGCTCCCTGCCTGCCTTGGCTTTGTGAAGCTCCCAGAAGCAGCAGCATGTCCTCCCTCCAGCTTCTAGGTGTTCGGGCAGCCAAGGGGCTCCATGTGCTGCCCCCGCTCCAAGCGCCAGCTCCTATTGGCCGGGAACTATAGCCAATGGGAGTTGCGGGGGCGGTGCCTGTGGATGGGGCAGTGCTTGGAGCTGTCTGGCCATGCCTCCACCTAGGAGCTGGAGAGAGGACCTGCCGCTGCTTCCAGGACCTGCTTGAGGTAAATGCTGCCCTGAGCCTACACCCCTGAACCCCTCCTGCGCCCCAACCCCCTGTCCCAGCTCTGATCCCCCTCTTTCCCTCTGCACTCCTCAATCCCAACCTGGAGCCCCCTCCTGCACCCCAAACCCCTCATCACGAGCCACATCCCACAGCCCACACCCCAAGCCAGAGCCCCCAACCCCCTGCCCCAGCCTGGAGCTCCCTCCTGCACCCCTAAACCCCTCACCTCCAGCCACATCCCAGAGCCTGCTCACCCAACTGCAGCCCTCACACATGCACTTCAACTCCCTGCCCCAGCCCGAAGCACCCTCCTGCACCCCAAACCACTCATCCCCAGCCCCACCCCAGAGCCTGCACCCCTAGCCAGAGCCCTCATACATCCCCATACTCCAATCCCCTGAGCCAGCCCAGTGTTAATGGGCGAGTGAGTGAGGGTGGGGAGAGTGAGCGATAGAGGGAGGGGGGAAGGAGTGAGCAGGAATGGGGCCTCAGAGAAGGGTTGGAGTCTCAGAGGAGGTTTGGGGCAGGGGGCGGAGCAAGGGTGTTCGGTTTTGTGTGAGTATAGAGTTGGGAACCCAAGGGGAAATGACTTGCCCACAGTCAAAAAGTCTATGACAGGGCCAGGAATGGGTCTCAAATACTGTGACTTTAAGTACAAGATCATCCTTATTCTACAAAGTTCTTTTCATCCCAATGTTTATGAGAGATGAAGAGACTAGGCCTAATCTTGCTGGCTGCTAAGAGCTTTTAGAGAGGAGCACAGGACGATCAACTTTCATTAACTTTAGTGGGAGCAGATAGTGCTGAAAAGATTTCTAAAGCTACACAGCGAATTGCACCATCAGGCTCTTAGCTGTCTGTGGTACAATGGAAAACAAATAATGAAGAAAATAAAATGAAGTAGAAATGACTTGTTATAAAATGGATTCTCTCTTGCATCTGAAAATTAGAATTGTGCCTGGAATTATGGTTGTACTTTATATCTTTTATTGAACTTTAATGCTTCCTTTTATTGTTCCCTACAAACTCATTGCTCACATCTGGGCTAGCACACACAATCTTTCATTTTATGAGCACTGCCTTATGTTCAGTTTGATGCAAAATGCCTGTGTCTTGTATTATTGAGCTTTGTTTTCCAGATCTTATTAATGGTGATAAAGTCCTGATCTCGCTATTGTTGAACTGAGTTACCAAATAATCTTGTGAAACAAACACAATTTGGCTGTTTGTCACATTTCTTTCTTTCCCCTCCCTCTCTTTAAAACCATGGAAAAGAGTAATTTTCCTCTAATGCAATGGTTCTCAAACTTTTGTACTGGTGACCCCTTTCACATAGCAAGCATCAGTGTGTGACCCTCCTTATACATTAAAAACACTTTTTTACATATTTAGCACCATTATAAATGCTGGAAGCAAAGTGAGTTTTGGGGTGGAGGCTAACAGCTGGCGACCACCCATGTAATAACTTCGTGATACCCTGAGGGGTCCTGAACCCCAGTTTGAGAACCCCTGTGCTAATGCATATTGTACCTATTTAAACTTCTTGTTTAAACAACGTAAGTGAGCCAGCAGTGATTGCTAGGAGTTGTAATATAAAGTGTACCAAGCAATTGGCCTGCCATAGGAAGGTGGAGTTCACCATACCCCACAAAGAGTTTTTTCTTTATTTATTACCTTGAGATCTGAGTTAGGCCATATTGTTGCACAATGTAAGCAATCTACCTAAGCTAAAACTAGAGTTTTGATGTCAATTATTTTACTGAAAATCCAGTGTAATTCCTCTAACATCAGTCTAATTACTCTGGATTTATACAAGTATAACTGAGAGGAAAATCCGTCTCTTTGAGAGTCCAGCTCGGATTATAACAGCATTTAAAAGGAAACTGGATAAATTCATGGTGGTTAAGTCCATTAATGGCTATTAGCCAGGAAGGGGAAGGAATGGTGTCCCTAGCCTCTGTTTGTCAGAGGATGGAGATGAATGGCAGGAGAGAGATCACGCAGGAGAGAGAACACTTGATCATTGCCTGTTAGGTTCACTCCCTATGGGGCACCTGGCATTGGCCACTGTCGGTAGACAGGGTATTGGGCTAGATGTACCTTTGGTCTGACCTGGTACGGCCATTCTTATGATTAGAAATGATGGGTACAAACATCTGATGGGGGCTTAGAAAGGAATTTTATTAACATTATGTATATAAAATATAGTAGATATGATGTAAAATATGATACAGACCCTTAAGGGTCCCAAAGAGTTCCTGAAGCACTGCTGCCCTAGTTTTCTCATTAAAGAGAGAGACCATCAGCCTAGCTACTGGGGATTTAAGGGTCTAGGACAGAGGGGAGTTTTTCATATGCTTACAGTCTATAAGTACATACAGGGGGAACAAACATTCTGTAATGGATTCTTCAGTCTTTCAGAGAAAGGTATAACATGATCCAAAGGCTGGAAGGCAAAGTTAGACAAATTCAGACTGGCAGTAAGGGATAATTTTTTAACCGTAAAAGCAGCAAAGAGTCTTGTGGCACCTTATAGACTAACAGACGTATTGGAGCATGAGCTTTCATGGGTGAATAGCCACTTCATCGGATGCACATAGTGGAAAATGCCTCTGGAAATTTCCACTACGTGCATCCGAAGAAGTGGGTATTCACCCACGAAAGCTCATGCTCCAATATGTCTGTTAGTCTACAAGGTGCCACAGGAGTCTTTGCTGCTTTTACAGATCTAGACTAACACGGCTACCCCTTTGATACTTTTTTAACCATGGGAGTAATTCACCATTGGAACAACTTACCAAGGGTCGTGGTGCAATCTCCACCACTAGCAATTTTTTAAATCAAGAGCAGATATTTTTTGACAAGATCTGCTATAGGAATTATTTTTGGGAAGTTCTGTGGCTAGACGATCATGATGGTCCCTTCTGGCCTTAGCATCTGCTCATTCATAGATTCCAAATACTAACCTGGTGGAGTAAGAGCATCAGAGCCTGACTAGAGGTAGCTGTGCTGCATTGCTGACAGAGAAGCTTACATAAGAGGTATCTTATAGGCAAAGAGCTGGCAGTGGAAAACTTCATCCCCAGGCAGCCCCCATAGGTTGCTTGGGAAGACCTGGGAATCAAGCTCTGCATGATGTTGTTGCAGATCTGACAGAGCTGGGCCTGCTGCAGCTCACTACGTTGCCATCTGGCCTTCCTGCTGTCCTTAAACCTGTTAGAGAGCAGGCAGCAGCTTGAATTCACTCCTGCTGCTCATCAACTAGCTGAACTTGTCGCTGGTCTTTCATCATCTGCACCATATGCTGCTGCTGTTAGGCCATCCATTGTATTGTCTTCCTCATGCTCCCACTTCCTCAAGTCCTCGAGTTATAAAACCTGTTATTAGTGCCAGGAGCAGGTATGCCTCAGCTCTAGGCATCCAACCACCAGAACTTCCTTGGCAACAAGGAAGAAAATAGCTTCTTTCTCAGAGAGACCTCAGAGTTTCATTTGAAATCCTATCAGAACAAAGGAAATTCAGACGCCTTGCTCAGTGCCTCCAGCAGACTACTCAACTGAAAGCAGAGTAACCACCAACACATCCATTTGCAACATGCACAGTTTGTTCCTCAGGACTTTCCAAATAGATTATCTAGCTTCCTAACAGAAATGGAGAGAGGTTCCTTCTAGCAGTCTTTCTTCCCTAGTTACTGCCCAGTTTTTCGTCAGCACCTCTATTAGTGATGCAGCACAGCTACCTTTGCTAATGAATTAGTTTCTAAAGGGACTCAGATCCTCTCTGCTAGGTGGGAAAGTTCCTCTGGATCCGAGCTTCCTCTGGAGTTCAGCTGTCCCAAAGTGATGCTGTCCTCTTTCATTAGGGAAAATGGACCTGGATGCCCCATTAGGACACTGATGCTCAACCTCAGGAACCCTGAAGGGTCTGCACCATGTATCACATGCAGTCAGATCCAAATTGTCACTTCACCTCCTATGTCATCCCCCTGAGATACCTTTTGTTCACTCCCCTTGGGGTACTTTACCTGAGTAGACACTTTCATTAATGACTGGAAAGTCAGGGTTAGAAATTTGTTGGAGTTTTTTGGGGGGCAGGAAGAAGAGGGGGGTAAATATTTTTTAAAATGTATTTGTGCTTATGTTTATATAGGAACCTTCCTTGTAGGTACTAAAAAGGGTGTTCTGTACACTCCTTTACAGACAGATACACACACACACACTCAGTTGGCAATGACTTCTCTTTTCTTACCTCGTCCTGCTGATGTTCCTGCTTTTCTTGCAGTTCCAACATCTCTGCCTGCTCTAATGTGCTGAGTGTCAGGACACACAAACACACACACAGGCAGAAACTGCACAACTCTGCATGGCATGGACAATTACCTGCTTCCTCACCTTTGCTTCTGTGGCAGCTACATGTCACTGAGGGATCTCACCTCTGGCTTAACAGAGTTGCCTCCATTTATCCTTCCTAATTCTGTGAGCTGCAGAAAGCTGTCTTCCTACTTATTTAATAAAGCAAATCCTAGCAGTCTCTGGGTCTCCTAGGAAAGCTGTGACAGGGCACTCCCTGATCTTTTTTCTTAATGTGCGCTCTCTTAATGTCCTTTTGACTGATAATGGGACATAATGACTTGTCTGCACTGGGATTTCTGCCACCCCTGTAGTTGCACTAGTACAAACATTTAATGAAAGCTGCACCAGTGAGTGAAAATCGCATGGCATCAGTGAAAATTGTGTTTACATTAGGGGTTTCCAGTAGTGCAGCTACACTGTTAACTGAAACCTGAGTGCAGATAAGACTTTTTCATTTGCCCTTGCAAATACAAAGTAGCTGTATTCCACTCAGACCTTGATCCTATTTTATTCCCTCTGAACTCAAAGAGAGCAGAGAGGGCTTAGCCGCAGCACCATCCCTCATTCTTTATTAATAAAGAATTAATAAAGGTTTTTTCTTTATTAATAAAGGATGAACAGTGCTCTTTGCTCTGATATTCAGAATAGTCTGTAGCTGCTTCAATGATACATTATCTTAATTACAGAAAAGGCCACTGTCTCAGGTTAAAGTGCAATGCATTTAGCAAACAAGCTGCATCTGTCCACTAGGAATTGCATCTTTGATAGGCATATCTGAAGGCTGCAAATGATCAAAAGTGATGTTCACAGGAGGGATGGGATTTTGTTTTTCATCTTTTATATCTGTGTCTGGAGCAGCTCATTGTGTATTCAATTCAAAAGGGAATGTAACAATTTCCTGGATACCAAATGGAAATTGTGGTTTATAAGGGAGAAGCTATATTGACCCAGTCAAAGCCAAGAACCATTACAGATCTCACAAGAAAGTCTGCTCTCACAAGATTTCCAGCATGATTTCTCACCAACGACATTCTGACAAATTTAAGATCAGCATCAGAACTTCCAGATTTTTCTCCTCTGTAAGTATGTGAAAAAGGAATAACACCCTCCGGTTGAGACATGCAGGAAAATAGTGTATCACTGTTACTGCACTTGGCCTTCAGGTATTTGACTCTAGCCCTTTGCCAAAGCATGTGTCTTTGCTTACTATCCTTTCAGGAGGCATTAGACAGTAAGATCTAGGAGCACTACTGCATTTAAATACTTTGGATCATATCCTGACCCCATTGTGAGAGTTTTGCCATTGACTTCAATGGAGTCAGGATTTCACCCTTCGAGTTTTATTAATACTTCCCTACTTGTATTCACTACTTGACAGAGTGAATACAACACAATTGTTCCTTTTTAATATGAGTGGTCAGGCTGCATACAGGTGCACGTTCTCTCCTAGCTTTTGCCGTCTCTCCTACCCCTTTAAGCCAGCATTTTTTATTCTTTATTTATTTAAGCACCAATTGTGCACTCAGCCCTTCACATGACACAAAATAACCTTCCCCCCACCTGAAATTTACCAGCTACTAGATGCTTCTCTTCACCAGGGACTGTTTGGGAAGAGAATCCAAAGTGGAAAATAACATCTATGGAAAAAAGCATTTAGTTATGAGGGCTACAGAAACGAGGAGGTGTGGCTGGGGATGTATCTTTTCAGCTCTAGTACTGAGGGTTAGTAAGTCTGAGTTAGCTCTGGAGGAGGGAAGTGCTGTAGAGGCCCAGGATGCTTTCTTTATGCCGGTCAATGCCATTAATGTCACAGCTCCCAATTAGGCAGTTAAATGAGCAGCACTCAGCTCAGCACCTGCCATGAAAATCTGGCCCCAGTTGTGGGACCTGGACTCTTCTAAAACTCCAGCTTTTTACATGTACAAGCTCTGAGCATTGTGTGACAGAGTGCCCTGGGCTTTGATTGCTGCTATAGAAGAGAGTGACATCTGCATTGTAGTGCATTCATTTACACCGACTTAGTAGCTGACAGTCAGCTTGTCTGTTATTTGTATTCACATTCTCACCGGCATGCTATGATCATATTTGATAATAAAAATTCCGCACATATTGTGCATTATGCCCCAAGTCTTGATGCAGGGCTGTTACTTACCATCCTTTGTAAAACAACCTGATGATTTGGAGTGGATCGCACATAAATTGATCGATTAGGTTGGGTATCAAAGAGTCAGTTGAACCTAGGTTGAGTCACATGGTTCTCTGCAAGTATCTTAGTGTAAGTAGGTAGATCAACTCATGAAAATTGCAAACCACTAATACTTAGAAAGGTTATTTCATGCTTGACCCGTGCTTCTGCTATTACTTTCATGTTCATGACTCCCAGACTGAGCCACCAGTCCAACCTAGAGTTCGTTTCACTTGCACACATAAAAATGATAAATTCTAAATGAGATCAAGCTGAAATTGTCTCATGCTAAGCCATTTGAATTAACTGCCTGCTCAGAGTCAGAATCTTCTGCACTTTGTTTAAAATGTCTTTTTTTTACATGAGTTTAAACTGTTCCTTGAAGGCTCATGATGAAGAGTAAGCTTATATTGGCCACATAATCTTAAATTCTTGAACTCTGAAAGACTTGAAGATAGTTTGAAAGTGCAACCCCATTAAAAATGTCTCAGTTGGAATGTCAAACATATCTCCTCATTTCTCGTACCACTCATTAGAATTGCCAATTTTAGTTGGATGTATTAAAGATTAATCTTTAATTCCTGGTGACTCCAGGACAATCCTGAAGGTTGGCAACTCACTACTACTCATGGATATGCATTGGTACTGTGGATACTGCAAAACTAAAAGGATAGGGCACTCAGCTGGAGTTAGAAGAGATGTAGGCTCTGTTTATGACTCCACCACTGACCTATTGCCACTTCCTATCTCTGTGCTGCTATTTCTCCTCCTACCCTTTATCGGTCTGTCTATTTGATTGTAAACTGTTTGGGGTAGAGATTATATCTTACTGTGTGTTTGTGCTGTGCCTACCACAATCTGGGCTACTCATAAACCTGTACAATCCTTTTGTAACTATTCCCAATATCATCTCCACGCAACATAATGCCTCCTCATCATGCTCTACCATGAAAGAGAAAAGAAGATTCCCTTTACAAGGCCCATTTCAAACTTTGTCTTCCCTGCAAAAAGGTGCTAACTTGAGACAGCTTTCTCATGTAAAATCTCAGCAGAGACAAGGCACTGTAGGTTTGAGCCCTGTGCAGCAGGCTGAGGTAAATTCCAGATATGTGTGGTTTAATGTTTAATCTCAGTGGTAAAGGTTTAATCTCAACTAGCTACATCAAGGAAAAAATTACAAATCCTCATCTCCTCTAGGATTTTACATTGAGACCGCTACATGGAGTTAGCTATCTTGATGTAAAAACCCACCTATTTTTTGTGGTGAAGACATAGCTTCTCAAACCACCAAGTGCCTCCTGCAAGGTGCTATTACCCCAAATCATACTGAAGTCAGTGGGAACTGAGAGTACTTACCATCATACTGATGGCATTTATAAGTGTATGGGCCCTACAACATCTCTCCATCCTTCACTTTATATCCTTTCCTTCTCTAGAAAGTCATGAGTTTGCAACTAATTTAATCTTTATCCCTTGTCACCATGTTTGCATTAGCAGTTACAGAAATAAAAAGCACTTTTTTACCCTCTTCTCCCATTACAGATATAACTGAGGAATATATTATTCTTTTGTTTGCAAGCTGACATTGTCTCTTTTTTTGCTCATTTAATTATCTTTTAAAAATAGTGGCTCCTTATTTATGTGTAGCCCCTTCTTCTTTCTAACCAGTTTTTGGGTCTATGGCCTGAAATATTCTTCAAATACATATTTACTACAATAGTCCCTGATACTTTTGCCTATTTAAGCTTACATAGGATGGAACTTTACAATTTTGTCACCTATTTCTTCTATATTTCTCAGGAAACATCTTTTTTCCAATCCACTTCCAATCCCTATTGTTCAATCCCCTATTTATGATTTTGAAAAAAGAATTTTCGATAGCAAGAATAGCGTGAAAAGACTGTTCAGTCTTTGAGACATAAAAATGACAACCTTTTAACATTTCCTACATCAAAATTCTACATAATTTTCAACAAACTATGACTAAAATATGGCACAACAACAAAACAATAAATTTGGGCCCAGCTCCTGCAAACTTGAAGCATATGTTTAACTTTATACATGTAAGTGGCCCCATTGTAGTTAATGGCACCACTCGCATGCATAATAGCATTAGTGGAAGTAGAATAATTTAGGATGTGGTGGATTCTTAATAACTTGCAGTTGTTAGGTCAATTTACGATTATTTAGGCCATCGAGGACCATGAGATTATCTAGTCTGATATTCTGTATAACACAGGACACAGAACTTTGCTCAGCTACCTCAGTATGGAGCCCAATAACTTGTGTTTGGCTAAAGCATATCTTCCAGAAAGGTATCCAGTGTTGATCTGAAGACATCAAGAAATGGAGAATCGCACACGTCCCTTGGTGCTTTGTTCCAATAATGAATTGCCCTCGCTGTTAAAAATATGTCTCTTATTTCTAATCTGAAGTTGTCTGTCTTCAGCTTCTAATCATTCATTCTTGTTATGTCTTTCTCCACCGGATTAAAGAGCCTTGTAGTACCTGGTACGTCCTCTGGGTAAAGGTACTTATAGACTTCAATCAAGTCACCTCTCGATCTTCATTTTGATAAAATAAGCAGATTGAGCTCTCTAAGTCTCTCATTGTAAGCTCCCAAATCATGTTTGTGGCTGTTCATTGCACTTCTCCAATTTTTCACTTTTTAAAAAATGTAGACACCAGAACTGGACACCGTATTCCACCAATCTGGACATTAGTCTTACAAATGCCATATCAAGAGGTAAAATCACTTCCCTGCTCATGCTCACTACTCCCAGTTTACAGAGCCACGTATTACATTAGCTCTTTTTTGCCATAGCATCACAATGGGAGCTCATGTTGAGTTGGTTGTCCACTATGATCCCTAAATCCTTTTCAGGGTCATTCTTTTCAGGATGAAGTCCCCCATTGTGTATGTATGGCCTTCATGCCTTGTTTCTAGATGTGACACCTCACATTTGGCTATATTAAAGCTCATTTGCTTTGAATGGGCCCAGTTTACCAAAAGATCCAGATTGCTCTCTGAGGTATTCAGTCATCATACCGTGATTAAAGTGTTTGCAAGTGCACTGCTTTATTATGTGTCCAGTTCCCATGTGTACATATATTGTTACTGATTCATCTAGAGTTTCCCTATTTTGATATTTCTAAATAAATTGAATCTATGCTTGTGGCATGCTGTTTACCTATATTTATACATGTTACGCAGTGAAGCATATGGCAAATCTGAATTTTGACTATAAATTTTGACTACAAACCATATTAAATACGAAATAAAGGAAATCCAATCTATTATGCAAGCACACATACTTGTCAGCAAATATTCTAGTAATTCAGGGAAAAGGCTGTAACATGATTTCATTCTGATATAGCTCAGTAAACCTGCATCTGTTTGTCAGAGTACATAAAATACTCTATGCAGAAAAGAAGCATCCAGCAGAAAAACATTTAAATCCTTAATACTTTTAAATGGCAGAAAACAGATAAAAATAAAACAAAAGTGCCCACAAAATGATACAAAATGAATAATATGTGTGTGCACATGATTTAATTTGAATGTGATTTTTTAGTATTGTCACAGAATTAATAAGACAGGTGTTAAAAATAAATGTTGCCACTGAATTAATGTTGTAAGTAGGATATAAGTATGAAGGAAGATGGTGCAGCAGCAACATATTTGCAAGATTTACACATCTTCTGAAGAGCTGAAAAAATACAGGTGTTCATCTACCAGCTGTATTATGCACCTACTACAAAAATGTAAACCCATTACAGAGTGTGTAATCGTTTTAATTCTAATTACACTGGAAATACTCAATTTGGAGAGAACAGGCATCACAGGTGGTTTAAGTTCTATGAGATAATCAATGCCTCAGGGCTCTTTCTGAATGCTAGGAAAAGAATAGGACAGGAAAACATATCTGCGTGCGCAGCATGCTGAATCTCTGCAGCAAGGTAGGAGACCAACATGTAGGAGGGACAACTGAGTCTACACAGATACAAATGTACAGCCAGTGCACTATGTCCTCATATTTCCATATGACATTTCCAATACTGTACCTGAAAGAGGACTTTTATGGTATCGCAATGCACTTGAACAACAACACTATTACTCAGACAGATTTTAAAGGAACCCTTTCTAATATATAGTATACAGTCAGAAGAGAGGAACACCTGGCAGGTAACTGGGATGCACACTGTAGGTTTGGCTAGTATAATAGAAAATTGTTTTGGCACAGGTTTACCATCAAAGTGATTTATAGTCTGATAGCGCAAAAGTGTTTTTTGGGGGAACCACTGAATAGTTGTTCTGAGGTCCCTTAAGATACAAGCTATTCTCTTTTTTTTAAATGTGTCTTTTCTTAATTTTAATGCATTTAAGAAATATGCATAAAGCTCACAAATAATTCCAAATTGTATAATATTTGGTCTTGTTCTGGAGTCTTCTTTCCATTCGTCTCCCATACCTCTTGGCAGAGGGATTGAAAAACTGCATGCAAATCATCACTGTTCTCAGGTGTACCACCATCAGTCTTTAGGTAGTTGAATCTCTTGTCATACTGATCCAAGGCCTGATTCAAAGCCCTTGCAAGTCAGTAACTCTTTCCAATAGGCTTTAGCATGGGCTGTATTGTATTCTTTTGTTATACTGCCCTCATCACCGTAGTATCTGAGCACCTTCCAGAAGTTCATTATGACATGAGTAACATGTGAGGTTCTTTTAAAATTATTTGTAATCTATTTATTTGAAGCATGTAAGAAGCATGTCTTGCACCTAGAATAGAAAGTGGTGAGGTTTGTGGTGGTTCTTAGTTCTTATAGGAGTTCATCCCACAGCTTTCAACCAGAGAGAGCTCGTTTTTCTGCATAAATGAGCTTTACCCTTGGGTTGAACATCCCTGCTGTGCCAGAGTGGAGTTATCACAGTCCTCATCCCTGAGCTTTAGACGATCTTTTAGGTACCCAAGCCAAGGTCATTGGGCACCTTGAAGATAAGGAAGAAGATTTTGAACTTGACTGATATTCTATGGGAAGCCATAGAAATGGGGAGGAGAGCAGGTTGAAGGTGCTCACAGTAGCCTGCATTGCTGAAAAGATACTCCGCTGTGTTTCTGAATTAGTTGGAGTTTCCTAACTGCTGCGGGCTTCATGCTGAAGGCATATTGAATTGCTGCAGTCTAGATAAGGTGATGAAGTATAGGCTAGGAGATGATGAAGGTGTGTATAACTCAGGCCAGCTCATCATCCACCAAGATGCGAAGGAGTCTTGTCATCAATCAGAGATGGTAGAAAGTGTTATTCATGCTCACTGCTACGTGAGAGCAGATTGTCAGCAAGGGATCCAGTAGCCCACCTAACTGCAGACTGAATTTGCCAGTTATGATCATGTCTACCAATGGAAAATGCACATGGCCACAAACTCCTCAATATGTCTCTGTCTTGAGCTGGTTCGGCTTTAACCAGCTGCTATTCATCCATGAGCTCATCTCTGCCAAGCACTAGGTCAGTTTGATGATCATGGTGTTATCATATGTCATGATGGAAAGATAGAACTATGGGTCATCTGCATAGTGTTGGCACTTGAGTCCATGACTGCTTGAATCCCAGTGGCTGCACATAGATGTTGAATATGACCAGTAAGAGAATTGGTCCTTCTATAACTCCACATGTGAGGGGTCTAGTTGTGGATGTGCATGTGAGGGGTCTAGTTGTAATGCTGCTTCCATCTCATGTCCTGGTCATCCCTTATCTTGCACAGCTATTGTACACTATTTTTTTCCTTCTTATATATGTTCTGACTTCCACTGCCAGGATTCACTTGGTAAATTGGAGAAAACTGCCAAAAATGTTATTTAAGGATGTCCTGGACCTCTTCAAATCAACAATATTTCAAGGATATTTTTTCTACATAGTTGGGATCTCTTTCTGACTCAGCAAATGTTGTCTAGCACACATCAAAATAAAAAGGATCAAAAAGCAGTAAAAAAAAAAGAGTCTGTAAGTGGCTACAATGCTGAATATATACAGGGAGCAGAGCTGAGTAAGACAATGCCATTTTTGCTTTACACCAAGCAATTCAAACAGTAATGCTGAGTTCAGATCTCTCCCTCCCCCAGTTTTTAAGGATTCAGACATAAGGTTCTAGTTCTGGCATAACTTTAGGCAAAAGGAGCTCAGTAGTTTGAGCATTGGCCTGCTAAACCCAGAGTTGCAAGTTCAATCCTTGAGGGGGCCATTTAGGGAACTGGCGTAAAAGTCTGTCTGGGGATTGGTCTTGCTTTGAGCAGGGGGTTGGACTAGATGACCTTCTGAGGTCCCTTCCAACCCTAATCTTCTATAAAAGGCTGAAGGCAGATCATCACAAACAGAAAAAACCCATGACGAAAAAAGTACAGAAATTGTGTGCAATCATTCAGATTGCCTGGTTTACAGAGCTGCTGGGCTCCAATTTCATCATCATAATAAGCATAGCTAGGTGCTCTCATCATGTCAGAGACTCTAAGCAAGAGAATTCAACCAAGGGGCTGTAAATGAGAGGGTGAAGGTAGAACAAGAGAGGAATCATAGCAAACAGTTTCCAGAGATTTGCATGGGAATTGTACTGCTGGCTGTCCTTTAGAGCACCACATTGAAAATGGCTCCCTGACCAAGTAATGGTGTAACATAACAATCATGTCAGGAACTATGTGAGCACCAAAGTGGAAGAGAGATTGCAAAGACCTTTTTCTTCCACTTCCCTGAGCACGTCTGTAAAGACCAGCCAAAATCTCTGTCCTTGTGCATCTAGCGTGTACGGGGGAGTCACAGGGCTGATCATGACAGTATCATCCCCAAACCTGAGGCTCCTCCCTCTTCCACACCGTCTGTTGGACTACATTCAATGCCAGGGAGTAGATGCAGAAAAAGGTGTAACAATAACTGCTAAAGTGTGTGGTTCCCCAGCATTTAGCTCTGAGGAGGTGTTGCTGCATGACAGTCCGTCTGAGATCCTGTTTGAAGGCTGCGGTTTTAAAAGCCCTAATGAAGGCCTTAGTGCATTAATAAAATTCCAAAACCACAAAGTGAGTTTTCTTTTGCCTTTTCCCTTGCTGCAAGATTAGAGCCCTTGTTGAAAAGGTATATTATGGCTTGTGCCTCAGAGCTGTCTCTCATGTACGCCCACAGGTTACCTTCCATCAGACCCAGAGTATGAAACTTTAATTGGTCACAGGATGAGTCAAAACCTGAGAAGGCTTCTCGGTTCGATTTGTTCCTCAGATCTAGTGCAAGAGAAGGACTTTGTGAGCAGCCTCACAACACATTTCAAAGGAAAAACTTGAACTCTTTAAGCAAAATCGCGTCAATCACAGATTTCTCTGCTTGTCATTCTGAGCCGGCTGTTTCCGTGAACTCAGTTCTCTTTATGATTACACAGGCGTAAATCAAAAAAGACTCAGCTGAAGTAAAAACTACTCTAATGTAACTGAGGGGGGCAGGGCCGGCTCCAGGGGTTTTGCTGCTCCAAGCAGCCAAAAAAAAAAAAAAAAAGCTGCGATCGCGATCTGCGGCAATTTCAGCAGGAGGTCCTCGCTCCAAGCGGGATGAGGGACCCTCCGCCGAATTGCCACTGAATAGCTGGATCTGCCGCCCCTCTCCGAGTGCCGCCCTAAGCACCTGCTTGATAAGCTGGTGCCTGGAGCCGGCCCTGGAGGGGGGAAATCCCCCAATTGCTACCCACAAACAAACAGCTCTAACAAAGCAAATCAGTATAAACCCTGCTAAATCAAGAAATACCTATTGCTACATTTTGATGGGTTTTGGCACAGCGCTATTTCTGTCAGATGCAGAGTATAGAGGCAGTTACAGCCCAAAGGAGACAGGGTAAAACAGAAAGAGCTACACTGTGGCTTTTAAGTAACAGCCTGCACTGCAGAACGCTGCAAGAAGTCCAGAGAAGCCAATCAGCTGACTCAGCCTCCCAGATCTCCAGGCGCATGCAGCCCAAAGAACGGTTCAACAGCCTTTTAATATGATGCACCCAACAGATTTCTTACCCAGACTCTAGTGCTGGTGAAAATGGAGTAAGGCTTTCCTTCAAATTGTGGTAGTAGAGCAGAATTTGACAGGGACTGTCCAAAGTGCTATTGTGCAATATGTTGTTACTCCCACACTCCCCAAGCAAACAGTGTCAGTAGTTTTTTGTTTAGAAAAAGGGGTTATCCTCCTGTGGTAAACGTCTGTCTCAAATTATGGATAGCCCGTTCCAAAATCTGAGTGTTTACTGGAACCTCCCCCAAGCTTATACCCAGCTTGGTCTATGTCGGCCACCAACCAGGATTTTAGCGGTTCTTGGTCCCGAGTCAACCCCAACCTTTCCCTGGGGACCCCCCCAAGACCCAGACCCCTGGGTCTCCCTATCTCTCCCGCAGCCCCCCCCTGTCCCCGGTGTGAGCCTGGCGATGCATACGTAACTCCTTGAATCTAACCCAAGAGAGCATTCCCTCCCCAGGCCTATTGTATTCCAAACCTAGTCACAGCTAACACACCAGAATTCATCCCCCCTGTCCGTAGCATAACTAGAGAAAACCTCACCACAAGAGAATAACGTGATTCGTTTCCTCTTCCCGTTAGGCTCTGTTCCCGCCCTGGGAACATAGGAAAGTAACATGAATGTAATGACTTCCCTCCCTCTCTTCTTCCCGTAGGGAGACAGATACCTGGTACAGAATTTCTATCCCTTTGCTCACAGGAAAAGAAACTCCCACAAGTTTTAAAAAGAAACTATAATAAAAACAAAGAACAACAAAACAATAATATGCACTAAAGATCAATACAGGCTACTTGCTTATAGGATAAATATATGAATAACAGTCGATTTAAAGATAGCCCATAACCAGTTCCAGCGATCAACACCCCTGAAATACAAATCAAAGACATTCACTACCGATACTTTGTTTCTTTTGTACTACTGATAGTGAAATTTGAAAGAAGAGAAGTAGAAAAGACATGTTACTCACAGCCAAGGAAACAAAAAGACCCAGAACAAAGCCAAAAACCTCCAGAGGTTCCCACCCTTACTTTTGAAAATCCGGTTTCCTGATTGGTCCTCTGGTCAGGTGTTTGGTTCCCTTTGTAAACCCTTTACAGTAAAAGAAAATTAACCCTTACCTTACCTATCTACTTATGACACCTCCCTATCTGCATCTTGCCTTATTTGAGTGGATTAGTGCTTATTGCATGACTAGAAAATGTGTGACCTTTGACCTTCCTGCTGGAATTTAAACTGGCTCCCAAGCCTTAGCACAATAGGGAAGTGTGGAAATAGGAGAAGATTTCCTCTCCTTCCCCTGTGAGCTCACAAAAGGCCAGCCACAGCCCAGCTTACTTTTATCTGACAGAAATAAATACTTTGGGTTTCTCTTTCTGTGCACTGGAATGCACAACAATTAGCAAATAAAAGCAGCAGAGAATCTTCTGGCACCTTATAGACTAACAGACGTTTTGGAGCGTGAGCTTTCGTGGGTGAATACCCACTTCGTCAGACGCACCCACGAAAGTTCACGCTCCAAAACATCTGTTAGTCTATAAGGTGCCACAGGATTCTCTGCTGCTTTTACAGATCCAGACTAACACGGCTACCCCTCTGATAATTAGCAAATAGGGATCCCTGTTCATTTTATATTAAAGCAACGTTTAAAGATTATGTTTAGCGTAACAGCATCTTTCCCCACACTGCACTGAAACAGAAACAAACCCCCCTTTGAGCTCCCTTTAGCAGCAGAACAACTCCTAGCTAGGAAAGGTCCAGTTTTATAAAGAATGCTGTTGGGCTTACCTGGGGTGGAGTAATAAGAAGACTCAGTTCACCTGTGCACTGTTAGGGCTGTGCTTGGAAGTATAGAACTCTGACTTTGGGAGCTTAGGGAGAGATAAGGCTGCAGCATAAGGAAGGATTTGTCTAGGGAAAGGTTTATCTGGAGTGTTCTTACTCAAAGGCTTGTTTATGGAACAGAGGTTCTGGTGGATTTTAAAGGTGTTTTCTATTTTGTGTGAGGGGGTGACTTTTCTATGAGAGAAAAGAAATCTTTCCGTGAAGGACAACTATACCTAAACTGTCTAATTTGCTCCATATTAGACCTTTAGTATTATCATTTATTTTTTAGTATTATATTAGCACCTGGAGACTCCATTATACTAGGCACAACACACTCATAGGAAGAAACAACATTGCCACAAAGAGTTTATAATCTGTGTTTTTCAAAATCAAAAACCCAACAACCTGACAATGAAAAAACAGAAATTCCGGTTTTCATTCCTTTTTTTAAAGACTTGTTCCCACTCTTCTCTTCCTCCCCCTGCCCCTTTTCATCTGACTGCCAAATGGGGAGGGGAAAGAATAAAAAGAGGAAGGAAACAAAACTGGTATTTATGGGGTGGTAGGGTGCTGAAAATATTGTTGTTGTTTTTTTTAATTCAGTGTCTTGTGAAACATGCTTATTGTTTTCCAAAGACCACTTTATGCTAGGTGCACTCTGCTGTTGAAATGCATGAAGGAGGAATCCATGGGCAAGTACGGAGGCATCTCTGCAATTCCCTTTTCCCTGTTTACTAGCGCTTACTTGGATCAGGATGCTTGAACCAGAGCAATTCAACATGCAAAAGTGAAATAAGAGCATGCTTTTGATTGGGGGAGGTGGTATAATACAAACAAAGCAGTGGGAAACCCTATCCTTGAGCCACAGTCAGGGTTACACTGCTCTATAGTAAAAAAACAGCCTGTGGAGCTGTGCAGAGGCTGATGCACTATCTCTGCTCTCATTCCTCTCCTTGCCTCACCCTATCTTTCTCGTGAATGATAGCATGCCGGGATCCCATGTGAAGCTGAGCTGTGTGCTCTGTTGGGATAGAGACTGTGTGTGCTTCTGTCACAGAGTTTGGTGGAGACAAGGCCCTTCACCCCCAGTTTCCTTTGATTCACCATGACTTTCAGCCAGCCAGTAAAACAGAAGGTTTGTTTAGATGACAGGAACACAGTTCAAGACAGGTCTTCTAGGTACAGACAACAGGACTCCCTCAGTCAGGTCCATCTTGGGAGGCCAGGGGAGGCCAGAGCCCTGTCTGGACTCCCCTCCATGTTCTCAGCCAGCTCCAAACTGAATACTCTCCAGCCCCTCCTCTTGCCTTCATCTCTTTCCCTGGCCAGGAGGTCACCTGATCTCTTTGTTCTCCAACACCTTCAGTTGGCACCTTTGCAGAGGACGGGCCCGGGCCATCAGTAACCAGGAGACAGGGTGTTGGCCATTCTCTGTGCAGACAGCATCACACTGGCCCCCTAGGGCTCTGCAACAATCACACACCCCTAGACACTCCAGAAATGCATAGGGGAAACTGAGGCACCCATGCAGCACTCAGAGAAAACATTAAGAACATTCCAACTTCATCACAGCTTCCTAAATCTTTTCCTTGTGCAGCAGAACTGCCCAACTTCATCTTGGGACTTCAGAATCCCCAAGAGATAGGGAGAATGTGCATATTTTTTTGTATCTGTCTATAATTATTGCTTTTTAGACCCAGGGGACAAGGGACCAGGGGGCCATGGTTCCATCACTTTTTACCGACCATAAGGGCAAGCAACAGGGTAGAGAGAAGCAAGTGGGGGTGGGGTCTTGGAGGTTGGGAGGAGGCAGTGTGGGAGCAGGGCCTTGAGTGGAAGGCGGTGGGGCCACAGTTTGGGTACTGGTGCCCCCTCCCCCCTTTAAGGAGCTTCTGCCACTCCAGCTTTCAGAATGCCAGCAATGCTGCATGTATTTGTCTGTAGTCTGTCTATTTGTATTCTGTAGAATGTAGGAGACCTGGTCATGGACGAGGACCCCAGTGTATGAGGCACCAGGTCCAAACAAAGAACCTACAGTCTAAATATAAAATGAGAGACAACAGACAGGAGTACAAGGAAACAATGAGACAGTATTGTTCAGCATAACTAGTGGTATCAGGACACCAGCAGCTTACCCATTGTCAAGTTTCTTGTAGATATCACAGCAAAGGGGAGTTTTAAGGAGAGATTTGAGGAACAGTATGTAGCTTTGGAAATGTTCATTTGCTTTGGTAATGTTAAATATAAAGTTGCAAACGAAAAAAATAGAAAAAAAAATTGTGTGTGTGGGGGGGGGAGATTTTTTAACTGTTGGAGGGTAGGTGGTCCCAGGAAATGAAGTAGGCCCACTGCTGCAGTGCCAGGACGTGTTCTCTCATTTGTCCAGTTATGAAGGCAGGGCAGAACCTGTAGGCTTTAAAGGACTGGGATGAGGCCAAAGAGAAACTCCATGAGGGATAGTGGAGGAGGTCTCTAGGGAAAGCTGCAGTGAACAGGGCTCTGCAGGTCCTCACTTGGAAGAGAGAGGAATTGGCTAGGAAACTGTATGGTTAGGGCCTGGGAGAAGTCTGAAGGCAGAACAGCAGGAAGAGGGGTTTGCTGTCTGGGGTCCCCAAGACAGAGACCCAGGGCTGGAGAGGGCAGGAGGATCAGGACAGAGTGTTGTTTGTTGGCACTGTGGGGTGGGGGGGGGGGGGTGATTAATGACTGACTGGAGCACTGGGCCTGGTGCAAGATCTGAGGCCTGAACCAAAGACTGTGAACCAAAGTCAGGTCATGTATTAAAGAATATGTTTACAAGTTCACCGTCCAGTACATGAAGTTGGGAATGTTGTTAGTGTATAAGCACTACATAGTTCCGTAAATGTATTCCAGCTAACACAGGTAAACCCCAGTCTAGTACAAGATAAGATGGTTTGATAAAATAATGAATCCCAGGGATGTTTTGTCCAAGATATCAGGAACAAGGGGAAGTAACAAACAGATGTCATGAAATATGTAAGGTGGTATGGAAGTTGTGTATGTTAGTTTGTTTTAGCCTATAAATGTCAGCGTACTTTGCCTTAATTCTTTGCGTGGCCTAGGGTACAGCAGAAACTCCCCCTGCTGGCTGAGTCACTCCTTGCTACTAGACACTTATGTGTCAGTGCACCTGTAACCACGGAGCCAGGGCACTGAGACTGTGTCTAGGGAGCAATAAACCTGGCTGAGTGACTTTGTCACTGAGCTGGGTCTGTGGTCTTCCTTTATTAGTAACAATGAATTCTGCTGAACAAACATGCTGCACTATCTGCTAATAACGTTAAAATTCCAAGGACAAAAAAGCACCGAGTGGCCCAAACAGTGCAACTGAGGCAACAACGTTCTGGCCTCCAGCATTTGACTACACAGGGTGTTACTATCAAGGTTTGCTGAACTGCCATCTGCGCAGAGCTGGGAAAGCAAATGGAAAGAGCCCACAAACTCTCAAGCCAGCTGACAACAGGCAGTAAGGTGGAGAGCTGGAGCCACGGCACAGAGTGCTGCAGGCAGGGAAAGGGCTGAAACCTCCAGGGCTGGAGAGCTGGACCTAGAGGAACCATGAATAGGCCCAGGGCAGCGAGGAATGCTCTCTTGGCAAGGATGCTGCCAGCAGAGAGACTGTGGGGGGCCTCCGGGAAGAGCAGGGTGTCCTGGTACAAGAACAGGAAATGACTGCACTGGAGAGCCAGGGCATAGTGGAGGAGGCCAGAACTATATGTTGCATGCAGTGTCTGGACTATGCTGGAGAAATTCCAGACTAAGGTTGTAGGACTTCTGTTACACAGGACTTTGGGAATAAATGAGCCCTACAAGGGCTGTAGTTATACTTGGAGAAGATCCTTTCAACTATTTTGGGGGGCCTGAAGGAAGGAAACTGAAGCAGATGCACTTGTCATGCTTCAGCCTGCCCATGGAGGATAGTCCAGATAGGGCTGCCCTTCTGATGTTAACATTTAACAGAATTCCCATAGTTCAGTTTCAAATTTCACAAAGTGCTCATAGCTCTGTCTAGTAGAGAGCATTCCCTATTACCCATCTTATGCCATTTCATAAGGATTTGAGGGTCAGACTTCATATTTAGATTTCATTTATAAACAGTTTATAGAGATTAAGAAAGGACCAAGAGATGTTAGAAGCATCTTACACAGGTGAGTAGTATGTGATATAGAGGGTTCTGAGCACATCAATAGGAAATGTTTGTATATGGTTGCAAGCCATGGTTTTAAGCATCTAAAACAACTGATCAAGTATCAGAGGGATTGCCATGTTAGTCTGGATCTGTAAAAAGCGAAAAAGAGTCCTGTGGCACCTTATAGACTAACAGAAATATTGGAGCATAAGCTTTTGTGGGTGAATACGTCTTCACCCATGAAAGCTCATGCTCCAATATTTCTGTTAGTCTATAAGGTGCCACAGGACTCTTTGTCGCTTAAAACAACTGAATTACTATTCATCAAAGCATCTATAGATCATTTATAAACACTTTAAAGATAAAACCATGTTACAACATGTGACTTTTTTTAACCAAAAATTTAGTGTGGTTCCTTTCAGATTTTTTTACAGTATTCATTCCCATCTATTTCCTCAAAAATAGACATCACACAGTGAGCAGTCCTGTGTTCATTGCTGATGAACAAAATAAGCCCTGTAGCTGAAATTCATCGCCACAGTTGTAGGAGGATAAGAAGATTGAATCGCACAGGTCTTGGTTTGCCAGACTCTGCAGTGTTAATCTGTTCCACTTGCTGATCTCAGAAGAACTTGAGGACCTCTCGTGTCCATTGAATTCATTGAAAGGTTTGGAGCAGTGGCCACTGTAACGCACAATGAGTTTAACTAGAGGGTCTGTAGCAGTCTGAGCTACTTTGTCTGAAATGTACCCAGTACTGTAAAGGGCAACTTCACACAATGAATTTATGGAGAAATCCACTCTAGGTCCATTTGAAATTAATTACATGGAGTCCACAAAATATGACATTTACGCATCATGTAAAACTCATAGCTGAGGAGGGAAGAAACCACCATTTATTCACATCGTATTTAATCCAGGCTTTTCAGCCCTAAGCAAGGTACATTTAAGGATAAGTGTTCAGTAAGCTTGCCTTCCTTCTTAAAGTCTGAGAAATGACAAAGAATAGCAAACTACTGTGGTTTAGTTTAAATTTATCTGTTTAATCCTGTCCCTGACTTGTTGTTTCTGCAATTACAAAGACAATCTCATAAAATCAGATCTACCATTTTGTCAGTCGTGTTTGTTAAACCCATAAAGTTGTCTTTCCTCCCATAAATGGTAAATAACATGTGAAGGATGCTTTCAAGATCTCCTAGAAATGAACAATTAGAAGATCTATGACTGCTCTGAATCTAGTTTCTGCTGCGGTAAACAAATATTTAGCAACCCATGAAACACAATCTCTCTCAGCTGTTTTGTTTTGAGCCAGAAATACTTGTCTTTATTTTATAAATTGCAAGATACATTTTCCTATACATACTTGTCTAGAAATGCACAGTCAATTCTCTGCTAAAGATTAATTGCCATAGGGCTGTGCAGTCATGCTGGTTCAGTTTAGGTCACGTTGTGGTCATGGAAATAAACTTATTTTTAAATAAAATAGTAGGAGGTATTTCAGGGTTTCCAGCCACTGCTCTATTGCTGTTCACTTACAGTTTCATCATTCCTCCTGCAAGGCCTATTCCTGCATAAGGGAACAGGATTTGGCAGAGAACCTCAGCATTCACAGAGCTTCCATCCAATTCTTCAGTGGAGTCGTGGCTTCCCCTCTGCACTTGGAAGCAGAAGTGGGTTCAGCTATTCTCCAAAACCAGTAGATCCTCAAGATCCATGCCGTGTCTGAGGCCACAGCAGAGGCTAGGGGTTTGCATCCTGATCCCCAGGGGACTCCTCTGATCTCTTAACATTATGGCTCCAGGCAGTGCATTAGCTTTCCTCCTAAAGTTCCTCAAGTTTCAGTCAGAAAAGACCCTATACTCAGCCATTGGGCCAGCTGAGAGTCTCAATCCAATTAGAACGCACTCAGAGGGGTTTCCGCACACTCAAGGAAAGTGGATAAGCATGCAACAGAAGCATTATTTCACTCCTAGATGCTCTCTTTCCCCCCATCCCCAAGAATTTTTCTGGTGTTTTGTCCTCTCATCTTAGCAGAAGCCCAGTGGACAATAGGGCCCATAGTTCTAAGCATTTTAAAGAGTGATAGGACCCTACTCCTTTCTCTACCTGTCTTGGTGGTGGCAGCATATGAAAGTGCATCCCTGACCAACCCCCATTACTGCCACTGTATCTCTGACTTCCTTGCGGTTGTTCATGTAAATTATCACAGAATAACTCATTTATAGCATACATAATTTATTCATCTTCTTGTGTAACTTTTATTATGTAGCATGCTTCATTCCTACCCTTGGCATTAGCTATACAAGCCAAAATATGCTCTTAGGTATAGCGGTGTAAATATATCCTAGCTCGTTTGACTCCTGTGAAGGATCGCTCCAGTTACATTGGTGTAAATCTGCAATCTTCTAATACTTCCAGTGGAGGGCAGGGTTTGTAAGGTGGGTTTAGCTCCTCAAAACCTATGGGGAGCCATAGAGCAAGGCACATGAAAGAACTGTGCATCCTTACGTCTCACAGCCTGCTCCCTAGATGTGTAGGGGCACACTTTCTGCACTGACTGTCCATGGCCTTCCCCATACACCTCAGAATGGATTCCCATTGGCTGGCCCATGATTCTAGACTCATTCCCAAAGAGACTGGGGTAAACATCAGGGTAAAATGAAAAATCCACGTCTTCTGACCTAGTTTTTTCACAGGAGCACTCAAACAGTGCTATGAATCCTAATGATTTTATCACAAGTGTCACAATACTTGTCATAAATCTCCAGCTCCTGGAGTCATGTGATTCCACAATAATTTCAGATTTCATTTTAAAAAAGCCCTGCAAGATTCTAATCCTCATAGTAGTGGAGGAAAATTTGAAAAATGTGAACTCAATGTTCAAAAAACAGAAGTCATCCCCCCCCTACCCCAAATTATTACTTTTTAAATCACTTGATTTCAAGCCAGTCTTATGATTTAAAGGGACCTAATTCATGAGTAAGGCTATGATTTAGTCATGGGCATTTTTAGTAAAATTCATGGACAGGTCATGGGCATTAAACAAAAATTCATGGCCCATGACCTGTCCATTATTTATATTATAAATACCCCCTTATTAAATCTTGGGATGTCACTGCTGGGAGGGTTGCCCTGGGGGCTGCTGCTGAGGGGGGCTGCCAAGCAGTGGCTGCCCCAGCCACATGGGGACCACTGCTGGGGGTCCAGGAACTGCTGTAGGGGGCTGCCAACGGCAGCTACTCCAGCCGCCTCGCTGCACTGGCTGCTGCTCAGGTGGTCCACGGACAGTTGGCCCAAGGGATCACCTGACCAGCAGTGGCTGGTGCGGCTGGCCCCAGGGCTGCCCCAGCAGCTGGCTGCAGAGCCACTCCAGCAGTAGTCGGTGTGGCTGTTCTCGGGGCCACCTGAGCAGCTGACCCTGGAGCCAGTTGCTTGGGTTGCCCCTGGGGCCAGCCACACTGGCCACTCCATAAGTCATGGAGGTCATGGAAAGTCACGGAATCCATGACTTCCGTGACCTCCATGCAAACACGAAGCCCTACTCATGAGTTTTGAATTATTGGGATCGGCAATACTGCAAACAAAGCCACAAACAATGTCCAAGGTCAATTTTGTGCAGCACTGGGACAAAGGTAAAAAGTATGTGGGGAGAGAGGGAGATTATTGTTATTAATTTACACTGTAGTAGCTGCTAGTGTCCTCAACCAGGTCAAGGCTCCATTGTGCTCGGCTTTGTTGAAATATAGAGCGAATGACTGTTTCTGCCTCAGAGATGACAAGACCAGGGTGGGTGAAACAAACAAGTGGGCATGGCAAGAAGATCAGGTAACAAAATGGATAGGATGGCATAGAATAGACTAGCTCTGTACAGTTCTTAGTCACACCTAGTTCTTAATTAATCAGTAACAGTAATCACAATTTACCACCTTCCTAGCCATTATCAGATGGATGACAGATCATTTTTCTGAGGTGCTCAGACACCATGGAATTTAGTACAAAAACATGGATCGGTAGATTAGTTGGTGTTATGGAAGGTGCTGTTACAGTCTTCCAAGTTTTTTTTTCCTTAGCATACAAGCAAATATTTAATCTAGGGGAAACATGTTCTCTGATGGTGGTATTTTCTTGTTACACAAGTTTATGGGTAGAGGGACCTGTGCAAGCAGCAAGTGAGTCTGTTCTCTGCCAGTGGGAAGCTGACTTTCAAGGCACCAAACACCTGCTATTGCTTGGTAGAGGGGAAACAATAGATTGGAAGAGATGTGGAAAAGCACACATTAGTACTGACATGGATTTAGTGAGAGGAACATAGCTCTGGCCCCCTGAATTTTGACGCATCCAGCTTTTTCCCGTGCTGCGGAGACTGAACCTTGAACAGCTCCTGTAGATGGGCTTCTGCAGAACAATGAATAGGGGTGCTTGTTCGGTAACCAGCACTCCCAACTATCTACATTCCTTCAGCACGATCTACAGATAGCAACTACCCTCCATTTATGGAAGGGAGTACTGGGACTTGAGATCAGGTCCTGCATTTATATGTAGAGATTATGAGTCTGATTCTCCTCTCACTTCTTGTAGTATAAACAAACAATATCTCTAATAAACTGAATAGTTACTCCAATGTAAATTCTGTTCATATCAGAGGAGAATAAGGCCCACTGCATTGACATGTTAGAAAGTGAGTTGTCTACTTGGTATTTATCATGTCAGTATAATGCTTAAAAATCTGACATTTCAGATTCCTCTTTACATGAGGATTTAGCTGCATTTGTACTTGCCCGATACTTTTTGACATCAGTCTTCCCCTTTAAACTTAAATGTCAGCCAAGTTCTTGAGAGAAAAATAGTTGAATTTCCCACTCTACAGCAATTTCATGGCAGTTCAGGCTTGGCAAAAAATCTGAGGCTAGCCTGAGGCTCTGTGTTTTTGAAAATCTGTGCAGGATCTTTCAACCTCATAGTCTTAACTTCAAAATCCAGTTCTACCGTCGAAACAAACTTTGCTCTTTCATCGGCACAATGCGTTGTAAAAGTCTGCCTTGAACACGCCAAAAAAAGTGTAGGAGCCTGTCCCTTGGGCTCTGCTAGAGTCTCTGATCTCTGGGTGTCTGTGATAGATTGATCCTGCATGCAGCAGTCTGGCATATAAACTGTATGAGATCTTCCTGGACTCTTGATGTTTTCCAGCACCCTGTGCTTAAGAACTAATTCACTTTTGGCAGGTGCTGTACAACTTAGCCTTCCCAAGAGAAGAACTTTTTCTGTCTATCTTCTGCTAACGCTAAGATTTACTAGAGAGACTCTATTACTCTCACACTTTTTGTACTCCAATTGGACCGACACTTGCACCTGATAATGACACAATCCTATTACAAGTCAAGAAACTGAGAGATAGGGTTGACTAGCCGTTGGATTATAGGACAGGATTCTATATCTGGCTCCCACTAGCATGGTCTGTGTAATTTTGGGCAATTTATTAGGCCCAAGTTCTAGAGAGCTGCCAATAATTTTGGGTGCCTCCTATTTCAGAAGCTCAACTTGAGACATCTGTGAATTGCCTTTCAGATGTTCTGAACCACAACTCCAACTGTAATGTATTCAGTTAGAGCTGCATGTACTTAGCAGCTCTGAACATCAGTCCCCAGTAGCTGCCAGTTGTTGAGCAGCCAATAACAGAAGCAAGCAAAGCGGACATTTTTTGACAACATTTTCCTCAGTCGCTCTGATTCATTGTTAATGTGCATAATAACACTTACCTGACTTCCTCTTTGCATGGAAACATCATATAGATTTTAATAGATGAAACAAATAAGGTGCTGCAGAGTTGAATAGGTTTCTAAAGACATCATTCTAAAAATGTGTGAGTCATTTTGAAACTCAATAAATGCCAGTCTAATGGTTTGGCAGCATTTTTATCTGTCTAAGATACGTATATGGCCCATATTGCCGAATGGTATGAATGCCTTATAGTCTTTAATCTTTTTTATCCTCACAACACCCTTTGAGGTAGGGAACTGCTATTATTCCCATTTCATGGATGAGGAATGAAGAGACTACAGGTCAGATCTGTAAAAGTATTTAGGTCACAGCTGCCAACTTTCACACGGTAAATAAGCAACCCCACTTTCACAATAAGCCAAAACAAGGACAAAGCAAGGCACTCCTAAGAACCCCAACACTCTATGTGACTAGATCCCCCCAACGTGCAGTCTGGGACTGGGCTGGGCCTGCTGTGTCCCACTGACTCTCTCTCCATCTTGGCCCTGCTTGCCCCCCTGGCCCCTACTTTCCAGGAGCCAATAAAAAAAAAAGAAGCAACAAGCTACAAGCTAAAAATAAGCCAACAAGCAACTCACAAGCCAATTAAACCAAAAACAAGCCCAATTTCCGCATCCCCCCGCAGATTTGGCATGTCTGGTTTATGTATCTTACTCCAATTGATTTCATTTTAAATCAATGGGAGTTAAGTACGTTTAAAAATCAATGGGAGTTAAGTGACTTGCCCAGGATCTGTGGTAGACTAGAGAATTGAATGTAGGTCTGAAACCCAAGCTAATACCCTAACTGTTCGTTCTTCTCGAGGTGGAACTTCTCCTGAATGACACATTCCGCTGTCCTGCCTCTCTACAAATAGCTACAGTTTGAAGGCTGGCATAATGCAGAAAAGAGTGTAACCGCAAAGGAAATTGTCACTGCAGATCCTGCTGTTTTCACCACACCTTCATCTTGTCAAATCAGGTTATAGTCTCCCTTTCAGCCAGCATTACGTTTCTCTGAAGTTAACAATGACCTTTATTTTCAAATTTAAAAGTATGTTACAAACCCTGACAATTCATCCTTAAGAAGAACTGAAAAAAATCAGAAATGAACATTGTGATAATGCTTGTTGAAAAGCAGACTAGGAGCTAATTGTGTGTTAATGGAAAACCTCAAGGAGCTTCTAGATTAGAGAAGGAGTCTGAGTGACCTGGGAAAAACTTGAAATGATAACTATCCATTTGAGATCTGAGAAAGGTGCTCAAGAGTTACCTCACCCACATTCTTTCTCAGGGTGTTGTAGTGGCATGTGCCTGTCGTAGAGTGCTGTGTGCCACAGCACTCTGCTGGGGATCAGACCCAAATGACCCTCCAGGAGCTGGTCTGCAATGAGATAACATAGCATAAGATGAGCACTAACATCACAAACAGCTAGTGGAGTTTATCTCCTTTCACTCCAGTAGGGTGTGTGTAAGACTAGGGGCATGAGCGTGTAGAGGATATGATTTTGGAGAAACAACTGATAAGTTATAGTCCTTCTTGATTCATAGATTCCAAAGGCAGAAGGGACCACTGTGATCATCTAGTCTGCTCTCCTATACAACACAGGCCAGAGAACTTCCCCAAACTTATTCCTAGAGCATATTTCTTTAGGAAAACATTCAATATTGATTTAAAAATTGTCAGTGATGGAGAATCTACCATATCCCTTTGTAAATGGTTCCAATAATTAATTACACTCGCAGGTAAAAATCTACACCTCATTTCCCAGTCTGTTTTTTCCCAGTTTCAAGTTCCAGCCCTTGGATCATGTTGTACCTTTCTCTGCTAGATAGAAGAGCCCATTGGCAAATATTTGTTCCATGTGTAGGTACTTACAGACTGCAATCAAATCACCCCTTAACCCTCTTTGTTAGATTCAACTAGCTCAATCTATTTAGCTTATCACTATAAGGTGTGTTTTCTAATCCTTTAATCATTCTCATGGTTCTTCTCTGAACCCTCCCCAATTTAGCAACATCCTTCTTGAATTGTGGGGATGAGAACTGAAGACATTATTCCAGCATTGGTTGCACCAGTTCCAAATACAGAGATAAAATAACCTCTCTACTGCTTCTTGAGATTCCCCTGTTTAGGATCACATTTTCTCTTTAGGACATAGCATTAACTGTGTTCATACTCAGCTGAGCAACCACCATGTCCCTGAAATCTTTTTCGGTCACTGCTTCCCAAGATAGGGTCCCCCATCCTGTAAGTATGGCCTACATATTATATGCCTGTGCTCTTCAGCTGACAGCTGTGAGACATCACAAAGCAATACGGTGGTGATGTTAACAGCAACAGAGCAAATATGATGTTGAGGAGAAACTGACTTCTATTGGAATAATCACATTGAGCTCTAAGAGCTCAGTTATGCCAAGCTCAATGTGGATGAATAGGGGAAAGATAGCATAAGATGCCTCTTTTTCTACCTGCTGCCACTCGTGCAGTCTGTAGGGATGGACAGAGTCATATAATCATGGAAACATAGGGGTTGAAGGGTCCTAGGCTCAAGAGGTCATCTGTCTATATCTAGGTATATAGTTGCTGGACCAATCAGCTGATTGTCTAATCTGTTCTGAAAAACTTCAATGAAAAGGATTCCACAACCTTCTTTGTGGAAGCCTATTCATGCCATTCCCCCACTCAACACCACCCATCAGAGCTAGCCAGAGCACAGGGGAGCACATGCAGAAAGGGTGGAGGAGCTGCCACACCTGGACTGTGCTCTCTGGGAGGTCCCAGGAGGTGAAGTCAAACAGCCTTTCCTTGAGATCTCTAGTAGTAGTAAGTTCCCCCCACCACCCTTCTAGTGTGAGCTTTGAGATATTGTTTGGTAAGATGTTCAATGACCTGATAATGTCCCCTGTATTCTCAGCTGATACCACGAATAAACAGATGCAGTTCTTTATATTACAGCAGTTATACATTATTATCCCTGAACAATAAGCCAGACACAGCCAGACATTTCTACACATTGCACTCTCCCATTTGAACTTCCCCCCTGTAGGCTTGGAACATGAACTTCTGATTTCAATGCCTCTCCCGGACTCAGAACATCCTGGGTGGATGCAGAAGTTGCATTATCTGAGGAAGAATTTAAAATGCACAGCCCCCTACCACTAATAGGAAAGATCTAGGAGCAGCTCCTACTATGTTTTCCCATAACATTGGGAATTGGGGGTCTCATAGGATCAGGTTCTAATCTTTATACTCTGGGTGGCTCCTACCTGTACCTTCAAAATGTGTTTCACAGCCTACCCTAACTCTGCGGCATCTCAGACATACATTTAATGGTTCAAGTGTGTTGTGAAACCTGAGGGTTTCATACTACAACTTTAAGAATTATTTAAATTCAGAATTAACATAATGACCAAACCTAGCATTGGTAGCATTTAATAAAAGAACCAAGGCTCCACCCTGCTGCCACTAGAGCTAATGGCAGAACTACCAGGGGAAGATCCTCGGCTGGTGTGAATTGGCATAGCTTTATTGGAGTCAACTGAGCTATGTTGAGGATCAGGCCCCCATTGCCTTCTGTGATTCAGGATCAGGCCCTAACTATAAACAACCTTTTCCTACTGTTCTACTTAATGTCTGAAGAATAAGGACTGTGGGATAGGAGGAAATAAGAATAATAAAGGTTTAGGTTATATTGGGTTACATAGAGGTAAGAGAACAAAATTTGTCCCTTCACATTCCAGGCATTTTATGAGAACACCTTGAAAGAATATATTCATTCTGGCCCAAATCCTATGCCCAGCACTGACATGAACACCAGCCTAGGGTGCAAGGGGAAGGAATCTTCTCTTTTAGGTTTCAGAGCAGCTAGAGAGTTGCTTCACCAAGGATACTTCAGCCCAGCACATAGCAGCAAATCCTCTAGCCACAGCCCAGCTGTTCTCTCGATGTGGTTATATGGGGGTTGGTCCTGTAGATCGAACATCCCGGCTAGGAGAACAGCCCTCCTACATCCAAGCTACCCTCTTGAGCAGAGGATGTGCACAAGTCTCACTGCTTGGGACCCTTCCAAACCTGCATTGGAGGTGGCAAGTCAAATTTATACTAAAGGTAAAGGAATGTTCTGTGCTTCTAATTTTACCAAAATGCCACATGATAGTGCTAAGGCTTGGAATGCTATAAAAAAATAAACTCTGAATTCTAAACCATTGGCTCTAGATTCCTCTCTAGGGAATGAATCTGATAGCTTCCATCCATCTAATTTTAACTTCTCCTTTCTGAAGTGGAGAATGCTGTGTAGTTTTCAACTATTAAACTCTCTTAACTTTAAAACAAAAAGCTGCACAGTGCAGCTGTAATTTATTACCTTTTTACTATTCATCCACTTTCATTTGTATGGTTTTTATATGCTACATTGATTGTAGCAATATCAAAGGACAGCTTTGCACTATGCTTCTGATAATGCACATTGCTGCAGTCCTCAAATAAAAGGGAATGTGTCTAACGGGCTCCATTTAAGAGTTTTGGAGAACAAAATAAAACAGTAAGAGATGGAGTAAATATGCCGCTTCTCCATGTCTCTTGGTAGTTTTTAATATTTTGCTTGGAGGCTAATAAAGCTGAGCCATTCTTATCCAGACCTCTGCCCTAATCTCATGGCTCTCGAAATTTGTTTTGCTGCAATGCAGTATTTTGTTTACTCTCAAAGGAATGAAGTTGAGGACAATGCTAAGGCATGACAGAGACAGTGATCAGCATAATAAAGCTATGGAATATGAGGCCAGAAAGGACCAGCCAGTCATCTAGTCTGACCTCCTGTGTATCACAGGCCACCACTACCCACACACTAGCCCCAACAACTGAAATTAGACCAATGTATTGCAGCCTACAAGAGTCTAGACTAGTCTGTGCCACAGGAAGAGAATAAGGCTATGGCTACACTACAGAGCTTGCAGCTGCACTGTCTAATGTAGCTGGTCTACGCTGATGTCGGCTTAACTACACCAGTCTCTGTGGGTACGTCTACACTGCACGATTATTTCGAATTAGCTTAAACCAATATTACAAAACAGATCTAATAAAATCGGTTTAGCGCGTCCACAGTGGGATCACGAAATCGATTGTTTGCGTCCATGGTCCAGAAGCTTCCATCGATTTTAGGAGCGGTGCACTGTGGGTAGCTGTTCCTCAGCTATCCCATAGTTCCCACTTCCGGGTTGAGAGCACAGTGGCCTGATGGGCAGAAAACTTGCCCCGGTAGTGCTGGGTACAGCCTCACCCTCCTTTGTGAAGCAGCAGACAACCCTTTGGGCCTTTTCCCGGAGTGCATTGAGCAAACGCCATAGCACAGCAATCATGGACCCTGAGATCACAAACAGTATCCTGACCATTGTCAACACCTCGCGTACTCTCTGCCAGCAGCATTCAGTACACAGACGGTGACATTTGCAGTACTCAAGGAATTATTATTTTACTTCTCTTTCACGTGTGGGGGGGGAAAGAGACTGACGAGCTGTTCCGTGAACCACGCAAGACACCGTGTATTAAGCTACAGACATTGGCGCTCAGCAAGAATGCAATTAGTTTCAGAGACTGCTGTTGGAGACTGGTAGCTGTAGTCCTCATTACCCCCTCCCTCCATGAGCATCCGTTTGAGTCTCTGGCTTCCGTTACGGTTGTCACGCACCGCTGTGTATCCTGGAGTTTATTTTCAAACGCTTTGGCATTTCTGTTCTTTAACGGAGCTCTGATAAAACAGATTGTCTCACCATACAGCGATCAGATCTAGTATCTCCCGTAAGTTCAATGCAGGAGCTACTTTTGCATTTGAACTGCATCGCCACCCTGCTATCAGAGCTGGACACGTGAAAGCAGGAAATGTCATTCTAAAGGTCTCGGGGCTTTTCCTGTTTACGCACTCCACATCCGAGTTCGGATTGCGGACCAGAGGTCAGTGGTGCACTGTGGGATACCTCTAGGAGGCCAATAATGTCGATTTCCGTCCACACGAACCCTAATCCGAGTTATCACTTTCGAATTTAGCGCTACTCCTCTCGTCTGGGAAGAGTTCCGAAATCGATTTAAGGAGCCGTTTAACTCGATATTAATGATGACGTCGTGTGAACGGGTACAGCATTAAATCAGTATATCGGCCATTAAACCGATTTAAAGTCGCAGTGTAGACCTGGCCTGTGAGCAGCAAAAGCTCTCCTCCCACCAATACAGCGCTGTCTACACCGGCACTAATCATAGAATATCAGGGTTGGAAGGGACCTCAGGTGGTCATCTAGTCTAACCTCCTGTTTAAAGCAGGGTCAATCCCCAGACAGATTTTACCCTAGGTCCCTAAGTGACCCCCTCAAGGACTGAACTCTCAACTCTGAGTTTAGCAGGCTAATGCTCAAACCACTGAGCTATCCCTCCAACATAACATTGGTGTAATTTGTCACTTCAGATAAGCCCCCTGGTGGATCGCGATGGTTTGTTTACCTGCTGTGTCCACAGGTTCGGCCGATCACAGCTCCCACTGGCTGCAGTTCACTGCTCCAGGCCAATGGGGGCTGCTAGAGGCAGTGGCCAGCACATTCCTAGGCCCGTGCCGCTTCCCGCAGCCCCCATTGGCCTGGAGCGGCAAACCGGGGGCAAGTGGGAGCAGTGATCGGCCGAACCTGCAGGTGCAGCAGTAAACAAACTGGCCTGGGCCACCAGGGGGCTTACCTTGGCAGGCTGCGTGCCAAAGGTTGCCGATCCCTGACCTATAGAAAAGAAATAGTTTCTGTCATCTTTACTATCATAATGCCAATATAAATCCATGTTATGCCCAGACCTTGGATTCTGAGTGTTGTTCTGATCACCATCTCAAAAAACAATAATTAGAATTGGAAAAGTACAAAAACCAATTACTGATTCTCCACTACCTTGCAGTATGTGTAGGCATCTACAACTAAACAAGTTGAGTGAGCGAAGGTCTAAAAGAGTACCGCATCAGAATGGTAAAGTTTATATTCCCTCCGCATAGGTGCAAGATGACTACACAATATGCAAGGCAAAAGAGACTCAGCCCTTAGTTATATTTTGGCTATGTGACAAGAAAGAAGCTTGTCTCTTTAAGCCTGAACTATCTTAGCTGTGACACAAAAATATTCTTTATCACTACATCTCAGTTTCCTAAATCTATTCTTCTGACTGTTCATCCATATTACCTTGGAATACATTCATATGCAGCTAGTTACATTATTTTTGTACATGTGCCTCTGGTTATGAACTCCCTTCATTATTTGAGTTAAAAGAATAATTTTCCTTAGAATTAGGGTTTAAAAGAATAGATAGAGTAGGTTTATTATCCAACTTAAACCTTTAAATTTTTGATTATTTTTTCTTAATATGTCCCTATAGCTGTTGGATCATAAGTAGTAAAGTCTTCTTTGGCTTTCATCAAAGAGATTTATGGGTTAAGGTTTCTTTTTTTACCTTCTAATTCATTTGCTTAACAGTGCCATTATTAAAGTTGTTGGCATCTTTATTTGAATTGAGCTGTGAACAAATTGTCAAGAGCTATTTCCTAGATTTTTTTTAAATGTCCTGTGTTGTTCTAATTGACTTTCCTTTTTCTATTTTCTATATCTAGAAAATAGCGCATATTTTATTCCAAGTGATGGTGGGAATGTCCTCTGTTATTTAATGCTTGCTTTTCAGGTGTGATGTTTTGCTATATGATAAACATAAGAGGTGGATAAGTACTGCACAAAAACATCCATTATATTAATTGATTATTTTGTAATGAATTATATCAGGATCCCAACTCAGGCAGTCAGGACCCATAGTCAGAGCAGGGGCAAACCTGAAGTGGGCAGTGTGTAGTCAGTTTCCAGGCTAGGGTCGATATTAAGCGTCAGAGTCCAAGTCAGGTTTCAGAGTTCAAGTCAGAAGGCAAAGTCCAAATCAAGCCAAGGTCAAAGCCCGGAGTACGGGAGCAAAGAATGGTTGTGGCAGCTGCAGGAAATCCACACTGATGCCTGGACACTTCCTGGAACACCCCTTTGGTTTATACAAGATGGGGAACCAATCAGGAACCATGAAGCTTCTACCTGTCAGACTCCTTAAGGTAGGATTTCCCATGGTATGGGTCTACAGTGGGTCTCAAGCAGTGGAGTGCAAGCTCATTACAGCTGCTCCTAGGTGGTAGCATGGAGATACCAGCAACCTGGCAGCTATGCAGGTGTGGGTTCTAGAATCCAGGGGTGTTACATTACACACACACACACCCAGCAGCCAGGGTTTTTTCTGGATGGGCTGCATGGAAGGCTGCCACAAGATCAGAGGCATGGACTTTGGATGCAGGCTCCCAGGATCACTCTTCTGGGCCATAGCGCTCCCAGTCCCCAGGTACCAGAGGGAGCCACGTCTGATTTTTTTGAGTCCAGTATCTCATGAACCTCATACTCATGATGTCCTTGGATCCAAGAGGGGCAGTGGTTGAGCCTGCTGAATGAAAGGGTTGTCAAAGTAGGGTTTTAGCAAGAATTTGTGAAACACTGGGTGTATTTTGAGGGATCTGGATAACTGAAGCTTTATGGTCACTAAGTGGATTACCTGGCTGATGGGATATGGCCTAAGGTATTGGTGGTCCAGTTTATGACATAGCCAGTTGATGTGGCTATTTTGGGCTGAGATCCACACTTTTTTACAAATGGTAAATGCTAGGCCTTCCTGGATCCAGCCATCAGAGTATTGTTTATAGTGCTCCTTGCCTTGTCCAGGTAGGCCTTCAGTCCTTTTTGGACCTCTGAGATCTGCCACACCCAGACAGCATCTGGAAGATCAGTGGATATGACTGGTGTGGCTGAGTGGAGATGGTGGGGAAGTCACAGTTTGCATAGAATGGACTCCGCCCAGTGGAGACGTGGTTGGCATTATTGTAAGCAAATTCTCCCAGGGGTAGGAGGCTCGACCAGTTGTTCTGGTGGAAATTTGTGAAGCAGGACAGGTATTGTTCCAACACTTGATTCATTCACTCTGACTGACCGTCTGTGTGGGGTAATAGGCACTGGATATGTAAGTGCAGACCTTGAGCAATTGTAGCATTTTGCACAAAAACTACAAAACAAACTGCAGACTCCAATCAGTTGTGACTCACTGCAGGAGTCCATGGAGACAAATGACATGACAGGAGCTGAGCCATTTCTTCTGCAGAGGACAAGTAAACAATGGGGACAAAGTGGGACATTTTTATTAACTGGTTGACTACAGTGTGCCCATTAGACACAGGGAGCTAGACTATATAGTCCACGGTAATGGCCACTCTGGGTCTAGATGGGGTCTCTGAAAGTATTAGGGTGCTCAGAGGTTTCAAAAACAGTGTTTTAGTGCAGGTGCACATCTCACAGGAATATGAGTGGATTGTCACGTGCATTCAGGGCCACCAGAAAGAGCAGGCAGCCAAATGGAGGCTTCTGAGGCTCCCCAGATAGCATGCCAATGGTGAGTGATGACAGAGTTAAAATATCTCTAAATGGGGGAGGTCCCACTGAAACATACAAGTGACCCTTGACATAGAGCAAGCCATCCTTAACGTGGTGTTGCCCCTGGTTTGCTGTCTCGAGTTCCTTGGGAGGGGGCTCCTTTTCTGTACCTAAGAGGATCAGTGACATGAGGTTTTGGGGAATCATGGCATCCAAGAAGTTCTGGGGCTTAAGAATGCATGGGGACTCTCTATGGCAGGGGGGCAGGGGAAGGGGGAACTCATGGCTGGCAAAATATTTCCCTTTTCAAGACAAAGCATTGATGGTCTTGTTCTGGGTCCCCAGGTGGTATGTGATGGTGAAATTGAAGCATGTGAAGAACAGGACCCAAAGAAGCTGTTTCTGGTTCAGCAGTTTATCTTGATTGAGGTACTTTACATTTTCATGATCTGTGTATACCTGCACTGGGTACCGAATACCATCAAGATGGTGGTGCCGATCACTTCAAAGGGTGCTTTGATGGCTAGAACCTCTTTATCTAGAATTTAATAATTCTGTTCATCTGGAGTGAGCTTGTGTGAATAGTAGGCACAAGGGTGGAGGTGCTGTTGGGAAGCATGCCTTTGAGAGAGTATGTCCCCAATTGTCACATTGGAGGCATCTGTCTCCGTGATGGAAGGTTGTGCCGGGTTGGGATGGACCAGGATCAGGGCACTGGTAAAGGTTAACTTCAGCTGGTGAAATACTTGTTGGGCTCCAAAGACCAGATCATGGTAGAGTTTTTGTGGAGAAGCGCTGTCAATGGGGCAATTTTGGCCTGAAAACCCAGAGACTAAATGCCCATAAAAGTTAGCAGGTTACAGTTCCAATGTTTTTGGTGGGGTGCCTAGATCTGTACCACCTCCACTTTCATGGGGTCCCTTTGGAGGCCATTGAGTGACAGTATGTAGCCTAGGAACTCTATGGAGTGCTGACTGAAGCTTCATTTTTCAAGCTTTACATACAGGCCTTGTTGGTGGATCTGTTCCAAGACCAACCGGACATGCTGCATGTGTCGTTTGTGATCCTCAGAAAATTTGAGGATATCATCTAAGTAGGCTAGGTCTAGGATGTCATGGAAGACCTCGTTTATAAAGTTATGGAATGTTGCTGGGGCATTTGTGAGGCCAAATAGCATTACTGTAACCCCAGACTTGACTAAACTAAACTGCAGCCATTTTGGGTTTATTTAGCCACCACTGATTAAAAGCAGAACACCACATAGCTAGGAATAATTGTCAGTGCTCTCATAACCAAGGACAAATGGCTGTAGCTTGCAGTTTTTACCAATTAGAATGAGAGGAGGTGGGAAAGAGTTAACAGACCAGAAGAATGGATAAGAATAAGTGGATAGTGACCTGGGTTTTGAGTGCCCCTGTTTGTTTGTTTGTTATTATGACTCAAAATTCTTTGCTGATAAGAGATAATGAGAAATTTGTTGAAGTTAGGAGACCCGCTAGGGGTTAGTATGAGTTAGCTATAAAAGATTAAGTAAAATTAAAAACCTCAGAGCAATCTAAAGGAGCTATATTTTGGGCCAGGAGCTGACACCTAAATTCTGCATCAGCAGGATGGAAGAAGGGCTCCCGGAAACCCAGCTGGTGACCCTCAAAACCATCTCGGACTCTACGTAACTACATTTGGGGCTCTCTGAACCTATTGCTATAGCATATATGTGTATGTGCTTGAGACCTAATAAAAAAGTAGATTTAGGTAAAAGCATTCTGATTTGTAGCAATCATTATTCAGACGGAGGAGCTTGTCCTCATTTATTTATTCCTGACACCACTTGGACAGGAACAGTTAAGTTACTGCTGCTTTGGGTTCAGAAATCCCTGGATAACATTCGTAATGACCATATCAGGTTTGAAAATTTGTCTTGCACTCATCCCCAGCTTGAAAATGAAGTGGTTTTAGGCTCCTCACAGGTCGAGTTTTGTGAATATCTGGGCCTATCATACATGTTGCAGGAGCTCTAGGATGAGTGGAAGAGCATATCGATTCCTGATGGTAACCAGAATGAGGGCCTGGTAATCCACATATTGGTACAGGTGTATAATCTTTCTTTTTAACTAACAGAACTGGGGCCTGAGCAGGAGAGGTATACGGCCATATGAAACCCTTGGCCAGATTCTCCTGGAGATAGGAATCCAAAGTAGCCAGATCAGGTTCTGACATCTCATCGATATGGTCAAATGACAGCTTGGTCCCTGGTTGCAGCTCAATTGGGCAGTCATAATCCCAGTGTCATAGTAAAGTGTCAGTGTTCTTCTTCTCAAAGACATAGCCATAGTCTCTGTACTTTGGAGACAGTGCTGGAGTCAGCTCTGGTGATGGTCCCACCTGAGCCATGGCCAAGTCATAGGACTGTTTATCTTGTTTTTGGGGTTCATCAGATGGTGCAGGTAGGCAGACTTGCTAGCAAAACTTGGAGCAGAAGCTAACCTGGTGCTCATACCAAAGGATATGTGGATCATGAGCCACCTCCCAGCAAATGTCAAGGATTATGGTGAAGTGGGGTGAGCAGGACATTCTGAACTGAAAGACCTTTTGATGGTCCCAAATGGCAATTTCCAGAGGCACAGTGTCCTGTGTCGCTGGACCAAATGACATGAGTCACAGGTCTGGATCAGGGCCATATAGAATTCACTGCAAATACCTTTTTGGATTTATTTTTCAGGAATATTTGAGCAAATAAATGTATTGATGGAATGTTTACAGAAATATTGAATCATATGCAAATATTGAAAAACAGTCCCAAAGTGAATTTGAAAGCCAGAATCACACCAGAAACAATATTCCAAGAATGGTCCCCACTGAGGCTGTTTGGGAATTTTTTGATGAGACATTTTTGCTTAAAGTGCTGACTTCTTGAAACCAAAACTGTCCATGGGAAAAGGTCAGCTCTGGCAAATTTCCCATTTGTAAAAAAAAATTGGAAAAAAATTTGGAAACTTGTTGAAACAGATATTTTGACATTTTTTTGAAAGAGCATTTTCTTTCAAAATTTGTGAATTGATAGAAAAAAGGGGGAAATGTAAAAGGTCAAAATGATCTATACAAAATATTTCATCTGAGGTAATATCAGTCCAGATTCATGGGAAGAGGAAGGCTTTGGTTAGCAAAAAAATTTAAGAATTTGACTTTTCATCCCTGTAGCACTAGTGTTGAGAAGAGGATACAAAACAGCATTGACATGTAGTCTTGTATGGATTATTATCTAAACATTATTACAGCTCACTATGCAGGATTTGTTGGGTTGTTTTTAGCTTTCACCTGCAAGTTTGGGAGCATGCATGGCTCAAGCAAGTGTATGGGGAGGGAGGAAGCAGAGATGGGCTTTAGAATGAAGCTCATTTACAAAACAATCCAGACTAGTAAAGCCACTAGGAGAAAGTTTAGATTAATGGGGTTACAGCTACAGTTGGAGAGCAACTCAGTGAATGTCATAATTTGGGGTCTAACTGCAAACATGAATCAAGGGATTGTTGTTAGTGTTGTTGGGTAACTCTTCTGCCAGCTGTTGTCAGCAGCAACAAGGGCCAGATTCAAATGTCTGTGTATAAAACAAGGGAAAACTTTATTAGCGGAAAAGGGGACACAGCATGTAACTTGAGAAAAACAGTTAGTTATATAAAGTAAAAACACCCGTCCCCCATGCTATCTTTGGCAGTAGCTCCTCACTCAACATGTGAATGACTGTGAATAAATATTCCCTTAATGTGTTACTTTCCTCTCTGCTACACCCTCTTGTGGCTTGATGTCAGTGTATTGCGACATCCCAGAGTCTGGAGAGACACTCACTCCTGTTGCCAGGCCCTAGGGTAAATGCTGCCTAGTCTAGTCCTGAGGATACACCACCTCATCCACTTACAGTAGCTTCAGCTTTGTTCATTCTGAGTAGGGAAGCCCTCACAAGAGTCCTCTCAGTTCTGCTGCTGAGCCTTGCAGCTTTGGCCAAGATCCACTTCTGAATGCATGACTATTAGGCAGTTTCTCAACAGATGCAACACCAAACTCTCCCACTATAAAAGGAAAGATGGGAAGAATAGTAAGACGGCAAAGTGATTCCATCAGGAGCTCTTTGACCTGAAAATAAAAAGAATCCTACAAAAAAGTAATAACATGGACAAAATTGCTCAGGATACATACAAAAGAGTAGCACCTAGCGACAAAATCAGAAAGTCTAAGGCACAAAATAAGTTACACTTAGCAAGAGACATAAGAGGAAGTTCTATAAATACATTAGGAGCAAGAGGAAAGGTGAAGGAAAGTGTAGATCTTTTGGGGGGTGAGGGAGAATGGAAAGAAGAGCTAAGGATGAACGACATCAAGAAGACCAAGATACTTAATGTCTATTTTGCTTCAGCCTTGGGTTGATTTGTGACTACATACTTAACAATTAATATAAACAAGTGAGAAGGAATGCAAGCCAAATCAGATAAAGAATGGGTTAAAGATATTTAGATAAGTTAGATGTATTCAAATCAGCAGGACCTGATTAAATTCATCTTACAGTGCTTGAGAAAATAGCTTAAGGACTCTAGGAATGGTTAGTGATTATCTTTGAGAACTTCTGGAGAGTGGGAGTGGTCACAGGACTGGAAAAAGGCAAACAAGGTATCTGTCATTAAAAGGAGGAATGAAGAGAACCCAGGTTGGCTGGTCTATTATTGCCTAATTTTGATACATGGAAAGATACTGGAACAAATTGTTTAATTTGCAAGACCGAGAAGATAATAGGGTTATAAGGAATAGACAATATGGATTTGTCAAGAACAAATCATGACAAACCTATCTAATTTTTTTCGTTGACATGCTTACTGGCCTTGTGGATTGGGGGGAAGCTGTAGATACAATATCTTAATTTGTACAGCTCTTGACACAGTCCACCATTACATTTTCATAAACAAATGAGGGGAATGTGGTCTAGATGAGCTTACTAAAAGGTGGGTGTAAAACTGATTGAGAGACTGTACTGAAAGAGTAGTTTTCAATGGTTTGCTGTCAAAGTGGGAGGGTATATCTAGTGGGGTCCCACAGGTGTCTGTCCTGGGTCTGATACTATTCAATATTTTCATTAATCATAGAATATCAGGATTGGAAGGGACCTCAGGAGGTCATCTAGTCCAATGACTTGGATAATGGAGATGTGAGGAAGAAAATTGCTTGATGTCATCCACAGATTTTATAAGCATACTCTCATTTAGCTACCAGCATCTCTAGCCCTCTGGACTAGGGGATCCAACTTTCACATGCTAAGAGGATTCTGTACCCTGTGTCACCTAAGTGATGGATAACTAAAGTATCTTTTTGTTTCCTTTATAATATTGAAAGTCTATTGTCTTTTTTCCCCAAGAACCGGAAGGCTTCCTGGAGTGCAGACTCTGAACCCCAGTGAGCTAATTAAGCTACTTCCTCTGCTGCTTGTTAGCTTGATTGTTTTGTTTACTATATAGGTTTTGCCTTTCTCTGCAGCACTGGTCACTTGCTGGAGGATTCTCTGCAGCTTGAGGTCTTCAAACCACAATTTGAGGACTTCAGTAACTCAGACATAGGTTAGGGGTTTGTTACAGGAGTGAGTGGGTGAGATTCTGCGGGCTGCATTGTGCAAGAGGTCAGACTAGATGATCATAATGGTCCCTTCTGACCTTAGACTCATAGACTTTATGTACTTTCACTGTCCTCTGCCTGCAATCAAGCCAGTCAGACAGGGAAATTGAGTCCTTTGTCTAGGGTACACTCAATGTATGCATGTCCCCTCAAATACATTAAGAACAGATTTCCAGCACACATGTATAACCCTGTACGCAACCCATACATCATGCAATGACTTTTGGCTCCATGATACATAATTTACAAGGCATCTTTTAGATACATATTATGACAACAGTATATTGGGGTAGTGAGTGATGAGGCTTGATATGAGTTACAGAATGGTGGGCCCTCTGACAGTGAGCTTTGAGGGGCTCTTGGGGTCACAGAACAGTGTCCAGATGTGAGCACCACACTTTAGGAAAGATGATGAACTGGAGAGAGCCCAGAGGAGAGCAACAAAAGTGATAAAACATTTAGAAATCCTGACATAAGAGGAAAGCTTAAAAACCAATAAGACTGGGCATGTTTAGTCTTGAGAAAAAAAGACTGGAGTGGGGGGACACAATAGTCTTCAATATGATAAGGGCTATTACAAAGAGAACTCTGATCAATTGTTCTACATGTCTGCTGAAGGCAGGAGAAGTAGTAACTGGCTTGATCTCCAATAAAAAGTATTTAGGTTAGGTATTTGGAAAAAAGCATTCTAACTATAAAGATAGTTAAGCACTGGAATAGTCTTCCAAAGGAAGTTCTGGAATCCCCATCACCAGAGATTTTTAGGAACAGGTTAGATAAACACCTCTCAGGGATGGGCTGGTACAATGCAGAAGGCTGGACTAGATTACCTATTTAGGTCCCTTCCCGCTCTACATTTCTATGATTCTGTGTATTCCGCCATGATGGTTTTTATATTTGGTCTTTGAAGAGTACTTATAAAAATCACTGCACAGTGCTTAAGGAGAGGATTAGTACGTTGGCATGCATTGCCTGAAAGTGACATTTCAAATACTGGCTTTAACTCATTAATATTTTCAAACAGAACTGATTTCTGCATTGAGCCCCAAATCCTTTCCCCAGCAGCCATCCCAAGGACCATAACTTGGACTGGCAAAATTCTACTAGGATTTAACCCTTGACTCAGCCTGGCAAGCACTGGGGGACTATCAAGAATCTGAATGGGGAGCTGTTGGGGTAACATCCAGGGACCTTGAAATTCCCCAGAAAGAGGCCAGTAGGAGTCTAAGGAGCAGTGGACTGCCTTGGAGAGGCTTCATATGCTGCTGCACTGCTAGTCCCTGCATGATTTCACTCCTCTAAGAAGGCTTGAACTGCAATGGATCCATAGTGCTTCCCCTGTGTAAGGTGCATTGGCTTCCTAGGAGAACAGGAAGGATGTGAGTCTAAGTGCCACAGCAAAAGCATTGGGACATTCAATGCAGGGATTAGTAATACAGTATTTTTCAGTAGTACAGGTTGATGATTTATTTTCAGAATTAATCCACTGATTCTAATGTATTCATTCCTCAGAAATTACACATTTATGTTCTAAAATGCATGTCAGCTTCTGTCCATGAAAAGTGTTCCTCTCGGAAACCACTTTTAAAGGATTCAAGTTCATTGTACCAACACATTTCTGAAGATAAAGGAAAGAGCACTGTTAATGGAATTGTGGGTCCAGTCTTGTTTCCACTGACATTAGAGACAAAACCTGCATGCACTTCAATGGAGGCAAGATGATACTCTTAAATTTAAAAATGAAAACATGGTCATTATCTGTGCATTCAGAGTGGGATAAGAACCACTCATAATAATGCGTGCTCAATATAAATTGTCTGTTTGTAACTGTGTATTTTAGTGTATGCAACAGCGTACCAAATATCACTGTTACTGCAGTAGTTTGTCTTTACAAGAGCTGAGAGGAAAATGGAAATTCCCTTTCACAAAGGATATTGAGATTTCCATTTTTTTCCCATTTTGGTTCAGAACAAAAAACAATTTTGAAATTTTCCATGCCAGTTTCCAAAAGTTTGCTTTTTGGATCTGTCAAACCCAGAAAGCAAATAAAAAGCCCTTGAAATTTATTATTTTTAAAATCTCATGATTTGAATTACTTATTGTTTTAGGGGTGCTTGGGGTTGGCAATATGGCTCTACTAAATCCAGCTCTGCCTGTGGGTGTAGCCTTATCTTCAGCCATGGGTTATTTTAATCAATTACCCCATCTAAGGTGAGGGTTTACACCTACTTTAATCTGTAAAAGTTTGGTCCCCAAAGTAGGAGAGGTTATCAATAGAAGGGGGACCCCACAGTTCATGAAAGAAACTTCATAGTGTTCTTTCTATAATGCATTACTCTTACTAACCAGTCAAACAATGCACACACTGCAGTCTGGTAAAGGAGAGAGAGACCAATAAAGAATGCATAACATTTCCATTACTGACACCATGTCCTGTGGAAAACCCAAAGTGTTAATCCTCATCCTCACCACCATCACCACCTCCAGTGATGGTCATCCTGGCATCTCACCCAGTCAAGGCTCACAGGCTGGGAGACAGCTTTTACAATGTGTTACGCTGATACCCACTAGGGTTCAGACATTTATGAAGCTATTAACCCCCTTTTCCTTATTTGAATGTTCATACCCCACTACATTTGAGGTGCCCCATTTTTCATAGGCTAACTAATTTATTTCCTGTATGCTCATTAACATTTACATCACTTTATCACCATTGTAACAGATGGTTACATAAAGAAGTCTCTAACATTTCTCCCCAGCTATTAATGATCATGTTGTGGCATCTACGTATCTCTTGCAGACATTATCATCCAAACTCAGCAGTTATTTTCCAAAATATCAGCATATTACAAACATAGACACAAGCTCAGCAGGTTTATTATCTTACTTATCCTAATTTATCCTAAATCCTAAAGCCTAATTTTGCTAAGCTAAATATTTTTACGGGTCTGTGGCCCATGTGTTACAAAACTAATCATCTTTCTATCTCAGCTCTATAGCCTAAATATACTTGATACATTTTATCCTTGGCTATAAGTCGCTTCCCTTGATGGGTTGATCAGCTTTAACAACCCCATCACACATGATTATTTTAAGAGCTGATTGTTTCTTATTCTGGTGGTTGGTATACTTTTTTAACTGGTTGTGATGGACTAATAGAAGCATAGGGATATATGTATGTATGTATAAAAAAATCAGCACACACACACGTTTCCTGTGGCTATGGAGGCCACTAATTGATTATGGACATTAGTTGGAACAGTCATGGTGAAAATTGTAAGGAAATAGGCTGAATTAATTGTGGCTAGTTCCTTGGTTTATTTTGATAACTCTGATTTAATGTGTTCTGTTATACACTAACCTAAGGAAATTGGTACACAGTATTATTATAATGATACCTTGAACTACAATCCATCCTTTTACTTCTATTTTCATTGTCACTTCATCTGCTCTAATAGTTCATTTCATGTTTGTTTAGCTTGGTTTATGTTACTATCTAATTTCAATTAAATGAAAATTTTCTTCTTTTAACTGTTTTTTTAGTTGTAAATACAGTGGTGGAATGTGCACATGAAATGTTTGGGTGTTTTGCTCGGTTAGATTTTGATAACCTGGATTGCAAACAGTTTTATTTTTAAGAACAGATATAGAAGAGATTATTACACACCTACTAACAATATTCACTTTTATCTTAAATCAAAAGTTTTGAGTTCTGACCATGCACACAATTTGACCATAATAAGATTTATTTTGGTTACTAACTAAACAATATTGCTAGTTTCCATTAGAGGTCACCTTCTCCACAAGAGATTTCAACTTCATTAGTTTCACTGGACAAGCCAGTGGTGTCAACTGGATTTTAGCTAGTCTCCTTATTGATGGTGTTCTTCTTAACCACATAGTGATGTTGTTTTTGGAGGTAACAACATATCTGCAGATACACTAAGGGGACCTTCCAGGTTTGTGTTTCTGGACAATACACCACTAAAGAAAATACATTCTGTTGCCGTCTGTAGTCATTGTCTTCCAGATGACCTACACAGGGGATGACTACCAATTTGATAAACACATCCTTATTTGGATTGAACATGGATAAGCCACCATGAATGAGACATACAAGAATTTTTGAAATACCACAATTTTCCTTTAAATAACATGAATCGTGGTTAGGATGTGGGGTTACAGATTGTAGCCCCTGTTTAAAATTGAATTAATAGTTCTGTATTAAACCACAGTGACCCTCAGGAGTGAGTCCGGCTCCTGTGGTGCTACAGTTTTCAGATCAGTAGAGTGAAAGTTACCCTTCAGGAGTCTCTTAGATTGGGAGGCTCTAGGAACACATGGGGAATGAGGCCAGCAATTACACACACAGTCACAAGTAAAAATGAGCTTTCGTGGGTGAATACCCACTTTGTCGGATGCATCACAAAAGCTCATCTTACAATACATCTGTTAGTCTATAAGGTGCCACAGGACTCTTTGCTGCTTTTACAGATCCAAACTAACACGACTACTCCTCTGATACTAGTCACAAGTAAGAATATTGTCTGTATTGTAAGTTTCACTAAGCAGTTCATTAAGGTTACAATCACACATAAGTATACAAAACCTGAGAGAGTTCGTGCAATAGCTGACACAGGGTATTCATACTCACATACCCAAAGGTGTTACAGAGTCTGGTGGGTCTATCAACAGGTGGCCATCAATAGAGGGGTGGTTCCACAAAATGAGTCTTCCCATGGGGTCTTCCTACATCATCCATACCAGGGAACCCTTTATCCTGTTTTGACCATGTCTCACATCTTATTCATATGCATGAGGGTTCCAACATTTTCCTTATCTGTACTTCCACACCCCATAAATTTTGGAGTGACCTGCTTTTCATAGGTTGTCCTCTTAGTTCCCCTTATTCTTATTAGCATCTATGGACACTTGTTTCCATGATAACCTGAGGAAAGAACAGAACTTTCCATGAGGTTCAATGGAAAGTTCAGTCAGGTGCCTTGCATTTAGACGGATACATGTTTCTGTGAACATCACCTATTGGCACATTCTTTACAGTAGTCTTGTAACTTTACTTATTCCTGGGTCATCTACTTATGTCAAGACTCCTTAAGCCTGAGGCCTAGCATGGCTAATCTGAAATCTTAAAGGTTTTAGCCTGTACACCTTGCATTCTGCTTTAGTTTAGGAGTAATGGGTGTGTATTAGGCAGATAAGTAAATACTTATTGATCTTATATTCCTATAATACTAATCTACTTATCTATACCTAAACCTACAACTTACATCTGTTCATCACAAATTGATTATATATGCCACAACGATAGATATCATTAAATGCTAAAATGAACTAATTAGCTACAAGATCCTATGTTTCTGCTTGCCCTGATATCTTTTTACATTTAATTGAGCATTTGCCTCTCTCTCTCCATGTCTTTGAATGCGTTTTTGGACAATACCAATTTAATTTTTTTTCCATCTTTGATTAAATGTCACACCTGTCCCAATTCTAAAAATTGTAGGTGTTAGTGATTGGTGTTTAACACATACTTGCCATATGCAGAACAAATGTTTAACAATATTCTGTACTCATAGCTGATTAAGAACTAATCCTATCCACAAGGAGCACTGAAGGAAAAAAAGCCACATTGCTGTATTCACAATAGTTAAATTCACCTATATGCCAATTTGACAAATTTAACACAACAGGAATGTATGTGAATTAAACTTAATGGACTAAAACTAACAGCTACATTACAATGTTTCCATTACAATAGGACATTTAATAGAATATTACAGTGGATTATCATAATTATAATTCATTACTGGGTTCCATAATTCCAATATAAACTGAACATTGGTGATATGGCTTTTTCTTACAAATTTAGTTTGGATACATGCTTCATATTCTTTACCTGCATGTTTCAATTTATTTATCATAACTCCTCCCAATGTCAAGTTTTCACACCGAGTTCTTTTTTTCCCAGCTTCCGTAAGGAATGTCATGCATCATCACCTTGAATCACTTGCTGCAGATCTACCTATAATCAACAAGCCCAGGCTCCCTAGGATATCAGTCACAGGTTGATCCAAGCTGAATCTCTCAGATCAGGTCTACATTGTATATCCCCTATGTCCCTGGGTGGGGTGATAATCTGATCATTACCCCTATACCACGTTACTTAGCTGGGACCTGATTTTTTTTATATTTGCATTAAATTGATTAGGTTTAACAATCTACAATATTACATTATGAAACATAGCTACAATACAGCTATCAATACTACATTAATATTTTTTTAAATTAACTTATGAATTTTAACCTGGATTATGCCAAACAACTGACCACATTGCTTAACAAACCACAAATTAAAATTAACAATAGGATAAACAAAAGTTTAATCAATACAAAAATTGTTTATAATTAAAATTGATTGAGGCAAACATACCTGTATTTCTAACTGACATTTCCAAAAAAAAAATGGAACTATCAGTAATGTATTATAGTAATACATCAATGGTGGCTATTGCCAGGTACCTGTCCCAGAAGGTATTAAAGACTCCATATTACTTCCTCATTTTAGAGAGGGGGATGACATGGTTGTATTTATAAATACTTTTGAAATAGGGTGTGAATTGAACAAGGTAAGGCAGGTGTACATGGTATGATATTTGGTTCCACTATTTTCAGGGAGAAAGGCCTTGGGCATTTTCACCGTTATGGACAGAGGACTATGAATATTATGAGCAATATTAACAAGGTGTATAAAAGAAGGTTTGGGGGAGTTCAGAAAAAAAGGGAACATGACCTATGCTGAGGGTTTCAACTCAAATTAAGGGTTGTGTAAGAAAATGGGGAACGATTTAGATTTACCACTATCGATGAGGTCTACAAATTAATGGGTATAGAATAATTCTATAACCTCTGACTAAAACCTAACCTAAAATCATGGTTAGCAGCCAAAAATCTCAGAGATGTAAACCACAGCTGGGTAATGGACTGACCATTGTGTGTATAGTTGGCCCAGCTTTGATTTAAAAAAAAAGCTAATAGGGAGAGAACGAGATCAGAGGACAGGGACAGGGCCCAATCCAAACCCCTCACACAAGGAGCAAGAACACCTCTCAGAAGTCCTGGGACAGGTAGGAAAAAGCTATGTGCCATATGTGGCCAGTGGAGCCACTTTGATGGGGATTGCCCACTGAGGCCCAGTCCAGTGCTGGAAGTACCAGCTGCACCCCAACCTCACAGAGTTAAGTATGTAAATGAATCTCCAGAGGGAGGGAAGGAGTCACACAGCCAGTCTGCTGCTCACATATAATGTTCATGCTATGCCATTCACACTGCTAACCACTGCCCACATGTCATGCTGCCCCCTCCTGAGTGCAGATCCATTGGTTCACCAGTAGGAGTGGAAGATGATAGTTAATTGGGAGATGTTCATTGGATGGAGAGATACTGTGACTGATGAGACTATAAATAAGACCTATATCATGAAACCCTATCAAATGCTCCCAGGTATGTAAGCTGGGTTAAAGTTCCTGGTATAACAGGCTTCACTATATCCCCAGCACAAATTTCCATGCAGACCCGCTCTTAGGGAATGACAGTATGGCTGCAGAAGCCTCAGAAGTGAATCAGATCCTTCACTCAGCTCCAGCCTTGCAAGGGACTGTGTTAACCAAAGTGTAAATGGGGTATCTGACAAAGAAGACAGGAGTTGATCCCTGCTGCCAGTGTCCAAGATGAATTCAGTTTCCTTGCCATTATATGCAAACAAATACCTGAGGAGAGGTGGATGAAGAGAACTACTGATTTAAAGGGAACTTCTCTGGAGTCCTGAAGCTCAGGCTAGGGGAATAAGCTCTCTGCTTCCCTTGCCAGGGAACCAAGGGCAGTTCAGAGTATGGTGATGGCAGTGTCTCCAGGCAAAAGTAGGAACACTGAGATATCTGCCGTGAAAATTTGACATCTACCCCAGAGCAGGAAATGCCCAAATAAAAAGTATATGACAGCTGCTGAGGAGATGAGACAGGAAACTATAGCCAGGAAGGAGGGGGACATCATCTCACAGTCTGCCCGCTTGTTGGTCCATGAAAATGTAAAAGGCCCTGAGTCATGTGGGAGAGGAAATTCTGTTCTCCTTGACTCTGTGTGGGAGAACAAAAGGCCACTGCAGTGGGGTGAGGGCTCAATACTCCTCCCCCTCCCACTAGAGAAGCTGAGGTTAGCGTCAGGAGTCCCCTAGCCTGACCTCTGAGGGGGATGGGCAGGGAAAAGAATTTGGCTGTGGGGAGGTTTTAAGAATCTCCCTTGCCTGACCGTATGCTGTTGAAAGCAGTGCATGGTTGAGAGCCGCTTCACAGGGATGCAGCCCTACCTTATTTCTCCCTTTGGTCCAAAGAACTGCTGATTATAATATTTCCATGGTGAGTGGGGAAGATCAACCCATTGTTGGGGCAACTGGCCCCTTGAGGCACAACGAGACACTCCCCAAATCTAGATGCGAGTCAGAGGACCATATCTCAAGTTCACACCTAAAAGTTTTGGAGTAATAAAAATAAGAAGGAGCATGCAAGAGCTCAGCCCATATGTTCTAAAGAGAGAAATTATACGGGATGGCTGTTAAATGGCTCTGAACAGATTTTTAAATGATGATATGTGCTGGCTTACTTGCAGAATGTTTATAATCTAAATATGTAGTTGAAATGTGAAATTATGAAAGGTCATGGCAGAAACACCATCCAGGGCATAAACCTTTCCAGGAAATAAATCAATGGGTTCCCCATGGATGCCAGTCAAGCGTGCTAGTAATACCTACTTCTATAGCTGGGAAATGTGACAGGTATGGTAATTTTCCTTCAATATCCTTGAAAGACCTTACTGTAATAAATGTATGTATTATCGTGCGTCAGGCTTGCATGTATCCTCTCCACAGGGAAGATGTGACAGATTCAAGACCTGGAAGTTCAAAAAATGATGGTGAAAGTGTGCCAGACAAGTAAAGACTTTTGGGACAATAAGTGTGTCACTTTTAGGGCAACTGCTCCTGTATTTCCCCCTCATGAACCAGCCAGGGCACTCACTCTAGACTCCTGGCTCTTCAGCTATCACCCCTCTTGTGGGGAGACCTGTGTCATTCTCTTTTCTGACAAGAGTTTTCAGGCTGTGCAGTTTCTTGCCTACACTGTGATATCCCCAGCAAGCCAAACTGTCTAAACAGGCCAGCATCTGCACTTTGTTTTCTCTCCAAAGGCTGTGAACCACTGGAATTGCCAGCAGTTACAATTTATCACACAGCTCTTATAAGCAAGCACAGTTATTCTTAAAGTGAAAGCATTAGAGAAAAACCATTATAGAAAAAACATTCACAATAAAAGAAAGAACCTACACACATGCTAAAAACCTTACTAGAAGTCATTCCAGCTCCAACCTTGGGTTCTGAAGGTGTCAATCCTTCAAAACTCACAACTGGATTGTCCCCTGGTTAAAAGTTCATAATTTTCTCAAATTCAGAACTAGAACCATCATGTCTTTCCATTTCCATGTCTCGAAGCTTTAAGGTTGGCCTCATGTGACAGTGATCAGCAGACAAAAGGCCCACTTGCTGGGGCACCCAAAGGCTGGGTGCTTGCATAACAGAAGGCGGAAATCTTGCATTCATCTTCACCTAGATATTTCCCAGGAAATCCATTTAACACATATTTTTCCAAAAGTCCACTCTTGTCTGGCATATTGTTTAATATAGTTCTTAAATCATGCAGCCCTTACAACACCTCTTTCCCACAGAGGTGACATGCAATCCCAGCCCACAAGAATACATAAACTTTGCATTTAATACAATGGACCAACAAGATACTTACACTTAATTCAATAAGATTTGTCATTGATACGGCAGCAAATTGCCATATCTGTCACACAGTGTTAAATGGATCTCCTGGAGAATCCGTAGGGAGAAGATAATGCAAATTACCCAACTCCAGTTATGCAAAACCGCAGCTTCTTGAAGCTATGCCCTATGAAGAGAGTTATTGTCTGCTGATTACCTGTTATGGAAGACAAAGATCAAAGAATAAAGTGTAACAAAGCAGCAGATCTATCCAGACTTTTTTTCTGGCTCTAAGATGGATGAACTTGTAAACATGGGGAAAACCCAGTTCTGGATTTTTTTTCAAAGCCCCAGGTTTGATTTGGGGCTGACCTCTGGTAAGCTTTTTAGCATGTCTGTAGATTCTTTTATTGTTTTAATGTTTTCTCTGTAATATGTCTACCTTAAGAAAAAGTGTGCTTGCTTAGAAAGAGGTGTGTTTTAAGTTATGTGTGGGCAATACACTGGTTACAGACCTCGGAGAAAAAGCAAAGCAGAGGCACTGGTCTTTTATTCAGCCTAATATCACAGTGTAAGGCAAGGAGCTGTGGAGCCTTAAAAGCCCTGGTCAGAAGGGAGTGGGACACTTGTTTCTGCCCAAGAGAGGTGATAACTGGGAGCCAGCAGACTTTTAATGGGTGCCCTTGAGGGACTCTGGAGGGAGAATACAGGTGCAGTTATCCTGAACTGTGACAGCACTCACTGTACAGAGAATGTAACCCAGCTGACCTTACCAGCACCGGGGAAATAAATTTGACATGAAGTTGAATTGTTTTTGGTCTAGATCGCCTTCTATTGGATAATGACAGACACAAACTTCCTCCACTCTCCTTTTTTTCAGGATGAAAAATATTCATTTGTGCCATAGGGAAAAATAAATTCAAATCTCTATTTAAATTTCAATTAATAATTCTTATTTCCAAATCTGACAATTTATTATAAAATGATTATTGCTCTGATGCTTTCAAGACACCCATACCACTGAACCCCTTGCAAGTATTGTTGTGTTTGGGCCTGCGCCTTAGGATTTCTGTCTTTTGGGCAATGAAATAATTCTCTTCATTTGGGCATGGTGGGAAATCAAAGGTATGGGCCATATCCCATTGCCAAAATGCACCCAAATGAAACAGCTACTACAGAACAATCAGGAGGGGCAGACTGTATTGAGGCAGTTCTTCAGCCATATCAAAGACCTATTATCCCTAGCTTTCAAACAGTGCATTGGCAAAGGCTTTTTCCATAATGCTGAGTATCATGTGTGAGTTCATACACGGTCAGTGTTATATAGTCCTTTCATAAGGGCCAACAAAGATGTAACTGACACCCTCTCATCAACACTCATCACGGTTTTGTTCTTTCAATTTCTCTTTCCTTTGGCAATCTGATAGCAACACAACTCATTGGGAGTAGATACCTTTGTCTATATGCCTGGACTGAGACGGAGTAAGAAACTATTTACCCATTCACAGCTCTCCTTAGAGGTTATGGTATGGTGTGCTCTCATTATGGGAGATTTCACTGTAAAATTATCCACACAGCAGTAATCTTGATGAAAATGGGATTTATTAGAAACAGAGGAAAATGGAATTAAAACCAAAGAAACAGTTTAATTTATCTGGAATTATATGTCTCGTGAGGCATTCTCAGTTTAGGTATGAGGATAAAAGGGAATGTAAACTGCTTATATCCCTTCAAAATAATCTTGCCTCAGACCACTCTTTGGTCAGAGGGCAGCTTCTTTTCTTATACAGAAAGAAGCTGTGTCCCGTAGCTAGTGATCTCTCTGAGGCTACATCTAGACTACCCGCAGTATCGGCAGGTTACAATCGATTGCTCGGGGATAGATATATCGTGTCTTATCTAGACGCGATATATCGATCCCTGAGCACGCTTATATCGATTCCGGAACTCCACCAACCCCAATGGAGTTGTGGAATCAACAGGGGGAGCTGCGGACATCGATCCCGCACGGTGAGGACGGGTGAGTAATCCAATCTTAGATATTCGACTTCAGCTACGTTATTCACGTAGCTGAAGTTGCATATCTAAGATCGATTTCCTCCCGTAGTGTAGACCAGCCCTGATATCCCCAAGACACTCCTATCAAGCTCCTACATCTGGATCTGCTTTCATATCCAGATTTGCTTCAAATGATCCAGAGCAGCTTCCTCCACTTTCCAAGTCATGTTTCTTCAGTTACATAGACAATAGATATTGGTAAGACAGTTTCTTTCTCTGCCTTCTGAGGAGATGGTCTGCTGAGGAAGAAAAGATGTCTGAAATAATGATTAGACCATCTTGGGATGTTCTCAGTTTTGGTGAGAGTTCTTGTTAAGCCTGTCTGTTAAGCATTTTTTTTCCTTTTGCCAAGGAATTGGAATTATGGGAAACCCTCCATCACAGAAGGGAAATCTATATGCCAGCATGTAAATCTGTTGGCTAGCATATTTGTATTTGGAATATTCATTCTCATCAATTGCATATAGATAATTTGCGATTACTTTGTGCTATTTACAGTATATTAAATGTTCTAGAAGTTATATGTTACACTTTCAAAATATGAATAAAAAGATAATGATAATTTAACTCCTCTCCCCTTTTTTCTCTTTTATTTTCTGGATGTCAGCCAAAAACTTTGATATAATTAAAGCTATTGTTTCTATTTATTCTGAGGTTATATGGAAACATTCCCAGGTCTGGGGACAGTATAGAGGTTTAGTGACTGCAAACTTAGTTGGTATTTCAGCACACTCGGGGAAGTGCAGGAAATTATTAACCATGCTCAATAGCTGTTTTGAAGCTAGCAAGGAAGTCTTCATTAAGGGCAGACATTCTTGCATGTACACACCTACACCCCAGTTAGAACCTGGAAGCTCCTGACCAATCAGTAGTGAGTTCTTGCAGGGGTACAAAACTGGCAGCTGTTTGGAGCATCACCAGTCAGATCCAACCCAGCCCTGCAGCGAGAAGATAGAGCTGCTGCGGGGAGCCCACACTGAATCTCTGGGTTGGCTCTCAGTACAGTTTCCTATAATTTACAGACATTAGTGGAAGCAAGTGGGAAAACACCATAAAGGAGGAATCACAGACTGGAGGCCAAATGTCTTTGTGAATTGTATTGCACCAATGAACCAAAGACACCGTGTGAGCCTAACAGCAACAGTAATTGTCAGCCTCTCTTATTTAAAGTTGTGTACGTGCTTGGTATTGTGCATGCTGAAACAATTGGTTATGTCATGCAACTAAATGTTTCATCTATTTGTCACTATAATACCGTGGGTGAGCCTACATGAAAGCATATTGTCAGATGTACTAACCCCTGTAATTATTCTGTGAGGTTTATATATATATATTAGAAGTTAGGCACTGTGTTATATTTTTCATTTTAAAGGAAAATAAGTCTCTAGTTAGTATCAGAGGGGTAACCGTGTTATTCTGGATCTGTAAAAGCAGCAAAGAATCCTGTGGCACCTTATAGACTAACAGACGTTTTGGAGCATGAGCTTTCGTGCACCCGACGAAGTGGGTATTCACCCACGAAAGCTCATGCTCCAAAACGTCTGTTAGTCTATAAGGTGCCACAAGATTCTTTGCTGCTTCTCTAGTTAGTGATGTTAGCCTAGCTAGGGCACATAGTAACTGCTGTTCTGTAAGAGTCTATATTTGGAGTATTATTCAGTAATAAAAAATGTGAAACTGGTGTGCCTGCCTGTGAGTCCTGAGAGAGAGAGAAAATCCAGTTATTTCTACTTTTACTATTTAGAGGGTTTCTATAGAGGAATCTAGCTGTAGTCTCTCACAAGGTTATGACTTCATTGTCTGTACCAGTATTGTAAGGCAGCTAGAAGAATTCTGTAGCACAGAATTGGTAAGTAAATAGATTTACTCCCCTCTATGTAGGTTACAGTAGGACCATGCCTCATTGTAGCAGGTGCTTTATGAACAAGTAGTAGAAGGGCAGTCCCTCCTGCAGAGTGCTCACAATCTTGGTTAATGATAAGAGAAGGAGGAGACAGTAATACAAGCAGGTGTTTGCCGAGACTAGCTGTGCATATCATTTTATATTGGTAGATATGAATTCAATGTTCACTAAAAAAGGTAAGATTATAATGTGAAGAATTAAAATCTAGTGGATGCAGCACCAAAGACCCATGACTTGGAGCCTATGGTGTAGTCTTGCCTAACATCTAAATTGATCAGAATTGATTTTACATAGGTCTGGGAGGGACCTCCTGCTCATCAAGCCCACTCTCCTGCTGTCACAGGCAACCCCTTCATATTTTTCCATTCACAAATGTATCAAGCTCCATCTTAAAACCAGTCAGGGTCTTTGCTCCACTGCTTCTGTAGACAGGCTGTTTCAGAGCCTTACTCCTCTGATGGTTAGACACCTCCTCCTAATTTCCACCCTGATCTACTGCTTGAACTTTATGCCAAAAAAAATCATCTTCTCTGTTTATGCTTTTATCAGAAAAAAGTGAACAGCTTTTTACTTTCATTGAACAGAAAAATTCCAGCAGAAGCCGTGTGTTTGTAAATGTGACACAGGCTTAAAACAGACACCTTTCTGCCATTCATCCCATGTCCTACATTGCCCTTTATGTAGACCCTTGGATTCTTCAGAGGGAGAAAATAAGTGGTGATTACATGGTCTTCTGGAATGAGAACTTCATTGCAACTTCCCTTAACCACTAAGGCTGCCTATTGCCTCAACAAAGGTTATTTATAAAAGTGTTTAAGCAGAGCTACTACAGAGAGGTCAGAAGGCATCACTGATAATACTAGATAATACTTAGTCCTGCCTTGAGCGAGGGGGACGGGACTAGGTGACCTCTCGAGTTCTATGTTCTATGATTCTGTGATTGAATTAATCTCAAATACTGTAATTCCAGCTATCTAGTATTAGCCCAGCATGAGTTGCACTGACCCAGCATCATACTTCTTCTTTTCCTGGCTTTTAGAAGTACTTTTTGTATCCATTATATTTACATCTATGTTTAAGATGAAATTCATCTTTGGTAAATACCTCATAGCAAATGTAATCTCTCCTTTAATTGTATTCTAGATAACAAATTACATATAACAGTAATGCTATGCAGGTACCCACCCAGAACCTTAACTCTGCCCTGGTATTTCCAATTGTCACTGTTCATAACCTACCCACAAGATATGCATATGCTTCAGGCTGATGGTGTGTATGTACATATATCAATACACCTGAGTGAGTATGTATATATCACAAGTAGAATAATTATACACATGGTCGTGTGCTTTTGGTACAATCTTCAGTTAGTCTGACTTTGTCATAACTGCTCATCTCCACAAATTGTTGTTGTGTAGTAACCCTGTGGGGATCAGAAGTGAACTGCCTGCTGTGGGGTGACCAGCATACTTTTTGCATACACACCAGCCACTGTCGAGCAGACGAATAGGAATTACATGGAGCCAAAGACTCATACAGCCATACATGCACAGTAACAGTGAAAGGAACCTTAGTGTAAATGAGCATCAGACTCATAAATTGTACCGTTGGGGGGCTATTCTGAACATTTATTCTAACCTTCATCACAGAAGACATAGAATTTCACTATGTGATTCCTGCATCATGCTCAGTAGCGTCTACTCAAATTATGGCATGCTTTCGAGAAAAACAATTCATCTTGATTTAAAGACTCCAAGTGACAGAAAATTTACTACATCCCTTGGGAAGTTGTTCCAATGGTTATTCTCACTGTTAACATTTTGTATCTTTTTTTCTCATTTGAACTTTACTGATTTCCAATCTATCACCATTGTAGTTTCCCTCAAGAGAGAAATCCTATTCAGCTGTGATGGAAAACGGAACTGTTGGAAAATGCTAACAAAATATTCATATATATAGTTCGTAAGAGTTACTGAATGTCTGCCATTTCCTAACAGTTCATAAATATTTGCTTATATTCTACACATATGAAGCATTTGAAGTGCTGAGGATTATTTCCCTCTCCATTGATAAAAGCTTCCCCTTCACCCTGCATCCAACCCAAAAAAGCTGCAAATAAATCATCTGTATTGGAAGATTAATGGCCCAGTAGGTGATCTAACTTAAGTGGATGATCCAGGCAGGCTAAGTTTCCAGCACACTGTAGAGCCAAATAAAATAAATTATATGATTCTGAAGGATATTTTAGAATTGTACTTTTCTAACTGACCTTGTCTGTATTATATGCTTTGTTAGGTAAGACCACATAATATTTTTAAGGGATCACAGAGTTATAACTTTTCCAAATTTTGTTAGGACAAAAGCAGCTCAGATATTATAGTTCTAGGTCTACAGACAAAACATAGTGTCTATTTACGGAGCATTCCAACTGATGACTTTTTGGTTAGATTGGCCTGGCATATATATTTTTAATCTGTCAATCTTTGTTTAAAAAAAAAACTGAAAAACCCTGTCATTGTGCTCATACAAATATTGTATCTGAATTGAAAAACAAAAACAAAAATATTCTGTCCCATGCCCATAAGGAAAAGAGAGCTAGAATATTATTATTTATTTGTATTTCAGTAATGTCTAAAGGCACCCGTTAACAATAAGGGCCCTATTGTGTTAAGCATGGTATACAGACATGAGCTGAAGAGCTTCAATCTAAATATAAGACAAGAGTCAATATGTGAATTCAACACGTATAAGGAATATAGGGGAATATAATACAAATCCTCCCAGATTTGGGACCAAGGACAAAGGGGAAAAAATGGTAGACTTTTCCAGAAAGTGATCGTTTACCATTAGGTTGAGATATTTCTGATATAGCCCACCTAGGTAAGAATTCACTGTGATGGAGAATATAATTTTTGGGACACAGATAATCAGGGCCATCCCTAACTATTCTGGGGCCCTATGCAGCCCCTCCATTGTGGGGCTATGTGAGGCCTCAGGCCTCCATGGAGGAAAGGGAGGCTGGCCTCCGGCCTCAAGGTTGGGGGGGGCGCGCAGGGCTGGCTTGGGGTCAAGGGGGAACCTCCCCCCCACACTCACCTACGGCACGGCTGGGGCCAGGCCACTACACTTCCCACTGCTGGTGAGTGCAGGCCCAGCCCTGCTGCACTCATCAGGGGAGTGGGGCGGGTCTGGAGCAGAGCAGGGGTGGGAAGAGTCGGAGCAGGGGCTGGAGCAGCTCGCAGCTGCACAGGGCACTAAGAAATTTGGTGCCCCAAATATCCTGGTGCCCTATGCAGCTGTGTACTTTGCGTATGGGTAGGGATGGCCCTGCAGATAGTGAAAAGACCCTGCAGTGGCTGTTGGGCAGGTGCCCAGCTCTACAGGCAGCACCGCACCAACAGCAGTGCAGAAGTAAGGGTGGCAATACCATACAATGTGTTCTAGTTCTCCTTCAACCTGATTATTCATAGACTCCTATTGATATTAGTTTCTAATAGCATGCAACACATTTCGGAGACATAATTGTATTTGGCAGATGTTGCCAAGCTAATCACCCCACAACAAGGTGACAAACATTAGTTATTTTAATGACAGAGGAAGTCTCTTACAATAAAAGTCATTACAATAGAAGTAATGAGCTCACAATATAGGCTAGTCATAGGATGGTATCGCAAAAGGTTTAAGATATGCTATTTTTCAAGTTGACGGAGGTTATGAGGATAAGATTATTACCCTGGTTTTACAATTATTGCAAACTGAAAAATCCAGGCAAGCTTTAAACCTAGAATATAGATCTTGTTACTTTAAATAAACTGTTTTATGAATTGTTCATTGGGGTATATTAGACTGTGTCTTGCTGAACTCCTATGTTGTTCTGGCTTGCTTGTCCATTTAGTCAAGCGGATTATATTAGTAATTTGGTTGGTCTTTTGGCTGAAATATTAAGATAATGTAATGATATGCCATCTAGAAACCTACTGAAGTGAAAATTCTGCTCATCAGCATCACTCTGAAGCAAGGTTAAGCAACCTTTGAGAAGAGTTAACTCTGATATGTTTTATAATATACATTTCAAAATAGTGTCATCTTATGCCTTTAATTCACTTTGATTAGACAGACTTTTTGCCATGAAGGAGCTTTAAGGAAAGTACCAATAAATGAGTCTTCAGTGACAATTTTACATACATACCATCTGGTGTTTATAAAATTTCCTACCTCAGTTTACAAACAGGCCTTCATATTTCCATCTGAAATATGCATAATAAATCACTGCTGGACTCAATTTGCATGCTTCCTATCGAATTTTGAGATTACTGTTTAATTTGTGTCTCCACAATATGAAAAACTTCCTGTTGAAATTCATCTATATGTAAATTGCGTTATCTTCCAAAGATGTGAAAAAGGAAGAACAATTGAACCTTAAACTTTTTAATTTCTTACAGAAATTAAACACTACAGCATCCTGCAACACTCTCTCATGTCCAAAGTAGAAGAGCCCTAAGAAATAATACTATGCCTTTAAGTTGACTAACTGCAACAAGGTAGCCTGCAGAGTTTTCTATAGTCTCAGGTGTGAATGACTCACTCACTTCCATACTATATTTATTATGCCTAATCATGAGCTTTACTTGAATTACTTAAGTGAATACTGATGGTGGGTAATAAACACTATCATTGAATCAAATATGTCCAGAAGGACTGGCTCCACCCCTTGCAGTGAGAAATCAAGTACATAAAACTAGGTAGAGAAAAATTCACTGTAGACTGATCATAAATCACAAAAGCGCTAGTCGATAAAAGATGTAGTGAGGAAATACATTTATTGCCTCATATTCCAATAGCTCTTTTATTATTAGGAACAAACCAAACAATTTTGCTGAGAAATACGTGGCCATAAATCATCATCTTGTGTTTGATCTTGGAAAGACAACATGAAGGTTCTGCTCTGTCTAATAATCTAGCTGCAGATATACAGCAGCTATTATTTCTACATCAAAGAAATAGAAATTTCATGGAAAAGCAGTGGCAACATGACAGGCAACCTCATGTGTCATATGGTCTGTACAACCCATGAAATACAAATTAGTCCTAGGAATGGATTGTGCATTTAACATTTCCAAAGGTATTGTCAAAATCAGATCAAATGTTTCACAGCCCTGAAATGGAATTATTCTTCAGGACAGTGATAAAAAGCAATAAATCAGTTCTCACAAGAAAATCTGCAGAGGAGCATGCTGAGCAATGGAAACTTTAATCCTGTCTTGTTATACACTGGGCCAACTACTCTTAGTTACCCTGATGGGGTATACAAAGGCCACACCGGGCAACAAGGGGTTAAGAAGCTGCCCTGGGCTCATCCATCCCTGCCCCACCACACATGCAAGATGTGCAGAGATTGGAACAAAGGAGGGAGCAGAACAGTCCACTTGTGGGCAGACTGGAAAAAAGAAAGGACCTTTATCTTGTGGCTCCTGAGAAAAGGCCTGATGCGGAAGGCAGGATCTCTTCCTCAACAACCTCCTGAAGGCCCCTCCCTGAGGGGATTGGGGGGACCTGCTTCTGTTATACTCAGAGAGGAAGGCATTTCCTCCTCTCACCCACTAACCCAGTTTATTAGTGTTGACTCTCCCTGCTTTGTTTATAAACTACCCTGGAAAGGGAAAGATTTGGAACTGACCTGGCCGGAGGGCCAAGGCACAAGAGGAGGCAGCTGCTGCCCCAAGTGGGAGAGAGCTACCACATCCAACTGTGAAGAGGTGCCAAGAGATGAGCTGACCCCCTTCATAGTTTCCTGCAATAGACTGTGAACTTTCAACAATAGCAGGGTGCTAGAAAGTGGCCCAGAGAAGGCAGCCTTAAGGTATTCCTGGGTGTGAGACCCTTGGGTTGACCTCACGTGGCCCTGGGCTAGAGGCTGGTGGAATGGGAGGGCCCAGGCTCCCCTACCAACCTCCTCTCCCACACCCGGCATGTCAAAGGGGCTAAGCCCTGACTACTAGGCAACACACTCCATGAGTGAAGACCATCACAGTTACATACTTCTGGAGTCAGTCATGTTATTCTGTATTGTCAGAGTTCAATTGATTCATTCTGTTTCTAGACTCCTTTTTTTCAATGAAAACTTAGATCGCAAGCTCTTTGGGTATGGACCGTCTTTGTGTGTGGATGAAGAGAGCCTCATACCATGTGACTTCCTTTCTCTGAACAAATTATCTAGATTCTAATACAAATAAATCAACTAGTAGTGGCCATGGAAAGTTCTTACAACGTATCCTGTCCATATTTGGGATTGGGTACAAGCTGCCTAAGAAGATTTATATTACACATAAAATTGTACTGTATTGGAGGTTATACATAAAATTCTCTCTTGGGTTGTGTAAAGCTTGCTTATCCTCCTTTGTCTGTGTACTCATTCTTCTGTGTCACATATATCACTGCAGTTACTCCAGATTTACATCATTGTCACTGAAGGAAGAATTTGGACCACCATTTTTATAAATTTGAATTTAGTAAGGACAAACTTCAAAGGGATTAGCATCAAATTCTAGTTTAGATAAGCACCCAAATGTTTGGGGGAGCAATTCCTCAGCCAGTACAATATCAGCTTAGCTCTAATTATTTCATCTTTCTCTATGTCTACTCATCCAGACCAAACCCAAATCTCTGAAGACTATGAAATTCTCAAAGTCTCACAAAAATTAATGTTTGCAAGATATTTCAAGAACACATACTTCTTGTCCCAGATGTAAGAATGGTCTTTCTTGCGGTTCTTCAGTATTTCCAATCAATAAAATAATGTATAAGAACATAAGACTTTAGAAAAAGTCCATTTTAGTTCTAGGAAGATTTGAACATTTTTAAAATTATAGGAACTGGTTGTCTCATAAGTGAGTCCATGGTCACTTAAATTAATATGACTTTCCTTAGTGTTTTCAGCAATGAGGAAGATACAAAAGTCAAGTTTACAACATTAAAGTTCCATAAGGTTTTAGCATGATTTTATTTTTAACTGTGTCCAATACACAACTCCCAATGCATTCAGGTTAGGGATTTGCACATGTGTAAATGTATGTACACTCGTACTCCCAGTTTGTGCACACTCAGTATTTTATCCACTGATCAAACCTGCGCAATTTTGAAAACTTAAGCCCACATGTAAAATTTGCTATCATAAGCCTTGCTACAACAGATATTTTTTACTAGATCTCCTCACTCTGAATATGACACTTGCTATAAGTTTCTTCTTGAATAGCATAGGAAATATCTTTTCAAAACAGATCAAAAATCCGAATATATGAAAGCTTGTCTGTTACTATCTATATAACATCCATTGTTACGGTGTATAAAATCAGCCACTCATGCATTATGATGCAGAAGACAAAAATTGTGCATATTATATGTAAAATCCATGATCATTGTATATCAGTGTTTCTCAAACTGGGGTCGCCGCTTGTGTAGGGAAAGCCCCTGGTGGGCCAGGCTGGTTTATTTACCTGCCCCATCCACAGATCTGGACGATCATGGCTCCCACTGGCCGCGGTTCACCGCTGCAGGGCAATTGGAGCTGCTGGAAGCGGCGGCCAATACATCCCTCGGCCCACGTCGCTTCCAGCAGCTCCCATTGGCCTGGAGCAGCGAAACACGGCCAGCAGGAGCTGCAATCAGCTGGACCTGTGGACGGGGCAAGTAAACAAACTGGCCTGGCCCGCCAAGGGCTTTCCCTACACAAGCTGTGACCCCAGTTTGATAAACACTGGAATAGATAATGCTGAACAACCGTAGATCTCTAGCCCACATTGTTTCTTTCAAACTGCATTTGAGGCCCTAGTGTTGTAGTTCTTATTAATGCTTCTTTAGCCTTTAGGATTACATCATCAATCATCATCATCATCTTAACAACACACTCCTCTTCTTACACAAAACATTCTTCCACTCACATCAGAATATTATTAAGTCTATCCATTTTAGGGTTTTATACTGCCGTCCATCACTGAAGTATCTAAGCCCTTTCTACATACAGTAAATAGCAATAGTGAAGTCCCTTCTGAATTTCACGGAGTCTGGCACTTCTCTCTTTTTGTGGTAAAAATTCTGTTTGAGGTAGGGTTTTTGGATTTGATAAAAATAAGTCCTTCACTTAAATAATCTTCCTGTCTTTTCCCTTGAGCATAAAAATAGATAGTCCCAATGTAGTTCTGTTCTCCTCAGCCCATTCCCCTTCCTGGATAAATGCTGTCTGGGCACATTTGAACAAAATACAGAAAATGCCCTTATCGGGATTTATAATGACCAGTGGCTGCAGGCTGAGTGTGGTGTTTTGTTTTCTATTCTACTTCAGCCAGTGCAAAAAGCCACATTTCTAAGACTATTATTCACCAACCTCATTCTTGCTTATCTTATGGATTCATCCTCAAGTTTCTGCACCCAAAAATCCCCTGAGGACTCAGTATTGCTGGCCTCCTGAGTGTTTTTGCTTTTAAACCGCAATCATATAAAAAAAATCAATTTAATGAATGGTATTTTTCATATTTTAATCACATTAACCTGAGGAATCCATCTGCTTCCTCTCATTTTGTAACTCAAACTGAAACCTTTCTTATTTTCATTATGTTTTTAGTAAATACAATGAATTGTATTTCACTGTGTTACACTTATGATATTATGCTTTCTTGTGAAGCACCTTGGGATGTTTCAGTGCTGACCAAACAGCATGCATAGATTAAAACTAAAACCACAGATCTAAATTCCCATGAACTTTTGGTGCCTGGAGAAAGCATCTGGTCTTGATCTAAATAATGCCGCTGGATGCATCTTTAGGTATTTATGCTGCAATGCAAAGGAAAAAGCTGACTGGTGCTACACTGGCGATTCAACACCATAAAACATGTCAGTTACCGGCACTGTATATCCAAATCACCCCACTGCCTGCTGATTTCAAAGCTCAAAGCATGCAAACACCAAACATTAACTGCCTGGGACTAGGGAGAAATTTCCCCTATGGGCAGGTTTTTGTCCACTATGAGGTTTCTTGTACCATATTCTGAAGCTTCTGGAATTGAACAGGCTGATGGACTAGATGGACAACTGGTGTGATCCTGTGAAATTAATCCTTTATTCCTTTGTTCCTAAAGTTTAATCTACCATATGGTCAAATTCTCCTTTCAGTTACAGCAGTAAGTCTGGAGTAATTCAATTGACTTCAGATTCACACCGGTGTAAGTGAGAGCATAGTCAGGCTGAAAAATAGGTCCAGCATAATGACATCTTTTGGGTTCTCCACTGAATGTGCATCTAGTGTATTTTGCTAAGGAAACATGTTACACTAACAATATACAAAAAATCTACTCATAAGAACATAAGAATAGACATACCGGGTCAAATCAAAGGTCCATCTAGCCAGGAGCAGCGCCAGGGTTTTTGGCGCCCTAGGCGGGGGTCCTTCTGCGCTTCCAGTTGTTGGCGGCAATTCTGCGGAGGGGGGGGGTCCTTCCGTGGCTCTTGGTCTTCGGGGCACTTTGGCAGTGGGTCCCGGAGCAAGTGAAGGACCCGCCGCAGAATTGCCGCCAAAGACCCGGAGAGCGGAAGGACCCCCCACTGCCGAATTGCCGCTGAGGGTGGCAAAATGCTGCCCTCCCAAATCCTAGCCCAGTATCCTGTCATCCTTCAGTGGCCAATGCCAGGTGATTCAGAGGGAATGAACAGAGCAGGTAATCATCAAGTGACCCATCCCCCATCGCCCATTCTCGTCTTCTGGCAAACAGATCTAGGGACACCATCCCTGCCTATCCTGGCTAATAGCCAATGATGGACCTATCCTCCATGAATTTATCTAGTTCTTTTTTGAACTTTGTTACAGTCTTGGCCTTCACAACATCCTCTGGCAAAGAGTTCCACAGGTTCACTGTGTTTTGTGTGAAGAAATACTTCCTTTGTTTTAAACCTGCTGCCTATTAATTTCATTTGTTGACCCCCAGTTCTTGTGTTGTGAGAAAGAGTAAATAACACTTCCTTATTTACTTTCTCCACACCAGTCATGGTTTTATAGACCTCTATTTTGTCCCCCCTTAGTCATCTCATTTCCAAGCTAAAAAGTCACAGTCTTATGAATCTTTTCTCATATGGCAGCCATTCCATCCCCCTAATAATTTTTGTTGCCCTTTTCTGTACATTTTCCAATTCCAATATATCTTCTTTGAGCTGGGGTGAATACATCTGCACACAGTATTCAAGATGTGGGCATACCATGGACTTAAATAAAGGTGCTGTGATATTTTCTCACTTATTATCTATCCCTTTCTTAATGATTCCCAACATTCTGTCAGCTTTTTTGATTGCCACTGCACACTGAGTGAATGTTTTCAGAGGACTATCCAAAATGACTCCAAGATGTCTTTCTTGAGTTGAAATGGCTAATTTAGAGCCCATCATTTTATATGTATATTTAGGATTATGTCTTCCTATGTGCATTACTTTGCATTTATCAGCATTGAATTTCATCGGCCAGTTTGTTGCCCAGTCATCCTGTTTTGTGAGCTCCCTTTGTAACTCTTCACAGTCTGCTTGAGACTTAACTATCTTGAGTAGTTTTGCATCATCTGCAAATTTTGCCACCTCACTGTTTACCCCTTTTTCCAGATCATTTATGAATATGTTGAATAGGACTGTTGCAGCACAGACTCCTGGGGGACCCCACTATTTACCTCTCTCAATCCTGAAAACTGACCATTTATTCCTATACTTTGTTTCCTATCTTTTAACCAGTTACCAATCCATGAGAGGACCTTCCCTATTATCCCATGACTGCTTACTTTGCCTTAAGACCTTTGGCAAGCGACTTTGTCAAAGGCTTTCTGAAAACCTAAGTACACTATATCCACTGGATCCCCCTTATCCACATGCTTGTTGACTCCCTCAAAAATCCTAGTAGATTGGTGAGGCATGATTTCCCTTTACAAAAACCATGCTGACTCTTCCCAAACAAATTATGTTGATCTATGTGTCTGATAATTCTGTTCTTTACTATAGTTTCAACCAGTTTGCCTGGTACTGAAGTCAGGCTTACTGGCTTGTAATTGCCAGAATCACCTCTGGAGCCCTTTTTAAAAAATGGCATCACATTAGCTATCCTCCAGTCATTTCGTACAAAGGCTGATTTAAATAATTGGTTACAAACCACAGTTAATAGTTCTGCAATTTCACTTTTGAGTTCTTGAAGAACTCGTGTGAATACCATCTGGTCATGGTGACTTATTACTGTTTAATTTATCAATTTGTCACTCCTCTAGTGACACCTTAATTTGTCACTCCTCTAGTGACTTCCCAAACTCAGGTTTGGGAATCTCCCTCACTTCCTCAGCTGTGAAGACTGATGCAAATAATTCATTTAGTTTCTCTGCAATGGCCTTATTATCCTTGAGTGCTCCTTTAGCAACTCGGTCATCCAGTGGCCTCACTGGTTCTATAGCAGGCTTCCTGCTTCTGATGTACTTTAAAAAGTTTTTGCTATTCCTTTTTGAGTCTTAGCTGTTCTTTAAATTCCTTTTTTGGCCTTCCTAATTATATTTTTACACTTCATTTTCCAGAGTTTATGCTCGTTTTGATTTTCCTCCATAGGATTTTACTTTTTGAAGGATGCCTTTGTGCCTCTAACTGTTTCCTTTACTTTGCTGTTTGGCCACGGTGGCCCTTTTTTGGTCCTCTTACTATGTTTTTTAATTTGGGGTATAAATTTAAATTGAACTTTATCTCTGCATCCTGTCCTGAGGTAACATGTATCCAGTCAATATGAGGGTAGTTGAAATTCCCCATTATTACAGGGAGTCCTTGGACTTTTGACACCCGACTTACATTGGACGCCACTTTTCAATTGACTGCCCGTTTCACCCCTATGATGCTTGTTTCATGCTTACAATGCTCGATTTGCATAAAGTTGTCTTGAAATCACTTCCTGGTTGCATTATACTGGTATGGAGCTAGAAGGGGTTGCTTCTTATTGGCTTCAAGGCAGCAGGTAGTTTGTTGCTGGGTTGGGTTGCCACTTGTTTTTGATTGGCTTAGCCAATCAGAAAGCTTGAACAGTGATTGGCTGAGGTTCAGCATGTGTGCTGTTCTCCCTGGCTTTCTGAGCCTGTGTTGCCGGCATTCTGAGCAGCATATGTGAGTTTATACGTTTATTTGAATTCTGTTTGCAAAATACAGTGTACAGTAAATACATTGATGTTGCAACATTAGTCATCTATAATTAATTATGTACAAAAATCTGGTTTATTGTGGTGAAAATAGTGTATCGAGCCTTGGTTCAGGAACCAGTCCCCCCTTGATATCATTTATTCCTATGGGAAAAGCAGTTTTGACTTACAACTTTTCAGCTTACAATTTGTTCCTCAGAATTGCATTGTGTCATAAGTCCAAGGACTCCCTGTATTGAGTTTTTAATTTTTATAGCCTCTCTAATCTCCTGGAGCATTTCACAGTTACTATCACCATCCTGGGCAGGTGGTCAGTAGTATATCCCTACTGCTATGTTCTCATTATTCAAGCATGGAATTACTATCCATAGAGATTTTACAGTACCCTTTGGTTCATTTAAGATATTTATCATTTGACTCTAAGCTTTCTTTCATATATAGTGCCACTCCCCCACAAGTACAACCTGTTCTGCCCTTCTGATATATTCTGTACCCTGTTACTATTGTGTTCCATTCATTATCCTCTTACAATCAGGTTTCTGTGATGCCTATTATATCAATATCCTCATTTAGTGTGAGGCACTCAAGTTCACCCCTCTTATTATTTAGACTTCTAGCACTTGTATGTAAGCACTTTAAAAAAATTGTCCCTTTTTAGTTGTCTGCCATCACATGATGTAATTGAATGGGATTTTTTTTCATTTGACTGTTTCTCATCAGATCCTACCCCTATTTTGTCATCTTCTATCCTCTCATCCTCTGAGGCCACGTCTAGACTACGCACCATATCAGCGCATTAAAATTGATTGCTCGGGGATCGATATATCCCGTCTAATTTAGACGGGATATATCGATCCCTGAGTGCGCTTATATCGATTCTGGAACTCCACCAACCCCAACGGAGTTCCGGAATCGACATGGCGAGCCGCGGACATCGATCCCGCGCGGTGAGGACGGGTGAGTAAATCGATTTTAGATATTCGATGTCAGCTACGTTATTCACGTAGCTGAAATTGCGTATCTAAAATCGATTTTATCCCGTAGTGTAGACCAGCCCTCTGAGAATGACCCCAAAAGGACATATGGGACATGTGGGATTCCATGTTTATCGTTTCTCAATTATTTCCATATCAAGTGTGCACAGCTTACAAGTAGGTTTTGTTTTGTTTTGTTTTTACGAACTGCCAATCCTGCAAACTCAACCTGTGCTTTGAGAGTCCAAATTTTTTTTTTATTTTTGGTGCACCATATTAATAATCAAAGTTCTGTTCTGCAAGTCATATTAATCTCTCAGTCATGCCTATGCAATTGCATTTATCTTCAGTGGAGTTGCACAGAAATATGGATCCTTCACAAGCTTCATGGTAGGCACATGCCTAAGTATCTTGCTGAACTGAGGCCTTAATAAACAGATCTCCTGAGGATGCACAAGAAGGAATAGAATGCAGCTCACTCTCCCTCTGCAGAATATGCTAAAAGGACATGTCCTAGTGAAGCTGCAGATGTCATTTCCAGCTCAAGGAAACATACTTGTGCTAGCTCTGATCAAGATCGTGTACTAAAAATGGTGCTAGCCACCTCAAGTAGGTACTTAAGGTTTCAGACAGTAGCTTACTCCTGGCAACCAGCCCATTCTGCTATTTGCATTGCTGCCGCTACATGGCTTCCTTTAGCAGGATAGTTCAATCACAGCTATTCCGGGTATGCCTATCTGAGCTGGAAATTCTAGCGCTAGCTCCAGTGTAGGCATCTGCAAGTACCAACAGCAGTAAAAAGCAGAAGTGCAATTTTGTCACTGGGCATTGAGGAAAGCAATGCAAAGTAAAGGTTGTAGCAATGTATTAGTGAAATCAGACCCTAGATGCCTAGCCAGAGTAGGATTAAAGCAGAAGGCCCCAGTTCCTGGAGACAGGTGATGTCAGAATCTGAATTTTCTTTTTTGAATCTTTATGGCTGTGAAGAGAAGCTTGAAAACATGAACAGAGTATAAGAGCTGCAGTGGTGTCTGCCTGCGTCTTCATATACTTCAAACAAAAGCTCTAAGAGATGTGAACTACAGCATGCATCTCAGTGGGGTGTCAGCTAAGTGTCCCTGCCTATACCACCCCAACAGATGATACTGCATGTGGCAGAAGAGTGCTGTCGGTCCAGTCCACCCACCCTAGGTAGGTACTCCAGCTGCTGGAGTGTACGTATTAGGAGCCCACCTATAGCCACTCCTTCCTCTCCAGAGGGGAGAGAAATGAGACCAATGCTACCATCTCTGTTTCTCCTGAGGGTTACCCCCTGCCACCACCACTCCATGTGAGGGACAGAACCATGGTGTGGGGATAGGACCACAGGGGTCCTAATGCCATGGTGTATTTAGGGTCCTAGATTGTCTTAATCTGGCCTTGCTCCCAGCCTACTTGTGTCCAAAAAGAGCAGAATATGAAAGCATTGGGTAGTTGCCAGGAGAGAACTCATGTAAAAATATATAAGATAGAGCAATAAAAAGTTTTCCCTGTGGATAAAAGTCTAAGGCCCTTTAAGGCTGTTTGGGAGCCAAAGATCTATTAAAGAGGCCATTTTTTTCCCCTCACTTAATTCCTTGTTATTGGCTTGGTGTCTTTTTCAATATGGTCCCCAGTGCGTTTCTTCTGGCACAGAGGAGGATATTTGAACTTGTGATCCTGCACATTATTGCTTCGATGCTGTTTTGCAGAGGACCTTTAAGAAAGAACAGCTTGGTAAAACTGTAGATTCTAATGTTACCATGAATCTGGAGCAAACAGATGGGCACTTGATTGACATAACCAATGTTCTGTGGATCAATGGTCAAATAATTACCTTTGTATAGGTGATAGGACATTGGGTCACTGGGTAATGTTTTCTGCCTGACTGCATTGCATCCAAAAGGAACAAATCAGAAAACATGCAACTCATCTGTTTATAAATATGGAAAGAATCCCATTATAGTCAACTAATCCAGGAACTACAGCAGCAATTCTGCTTTTTTCACTATCAAACGATAGAGCCAAAGAAATGAGGTACAATTTCTGTTAAGCTTTGGATATAATTACAAGCTTGACACACAAGAGTTTCCTTATCAGAGATAAATGATCTCAGATACTAATTTAGGTGACTATATTATTCCAAACTTATGCTTCTATCATAACCATATCTCCCTCATGTGAAAAAGGTAAAAAAAAAAAAAAAAAAGAGTTTATTTCTTATAACACTGGACAAAACTATATTAGAAGATTGGAGATACCTAGTCTGTCTCTCCCACTGCTTCACTATAGATCTTTGAACCAAGAACCTTCTACAGTTCTTCTTTCAACTGGTTTCCTTCTTCACAATTAAAGAAACAAGACATGTCACCACATTTCCCATCACCTCTCCTGATCCTTTCCCCTCCACCCAGCCACACACTTTCCCTTACAAACAAGCTTTAAATATGAATATTCATAGATTCATAGATTCTAGGACTGGAAGGGATCTCAAGAGGTCATTGAATCCAATCCCCTGCCCTCATGGCAGGACCAAATACTGTCTAGACCATCCCTGATAGACATTTATCTAACCTACTCTTAAATATCTCCAGAGATGGAGATTCCACAACCTCCCTAGGCAATTTATTCCAGTGTTTAACTACCCTGACAGTTAGGAACTTTTTCCTAATGTCCAACCTAAATCTCCCTTGCTGCAGTTTAAGCCCATTGCTTCTTGTTCTATCATTAGAGGCTAAGGTGAACAAGTTTTCTCCCTCCTCCTGATGACACCCTTTTAGATACCTGAAAACTGCTATCATGTCCCCTCTCAGTCTTCTCTTTTCCAAACTAAACAAACCCAATTCTTTCAGCCTTCCTTCATAGGTCATGTTCTCAAGACCTTTAATCATTCTTGTTGCTCTTCTCTGGACCCTCTCCAATTTCTCCACATCTTTCTTGAAATGCGGTGCCCAGAACTGGACACAATACTCCAGTTGAGGCCTAACCAGCGCAGAGTAGAGCGGAAGAATGACTTCTCGTGTCTTGTTTACAACACACCTGTTAATGCATCCCAGAATCACGTTTGCTTTTTTTGCAACAGTATCACACTGTTGACTCATATTTAGCTTGTGGTCCACTATGACCCCTAGATCTCTTTCTGCCATACTCCTTCCTAGACAGTCTCTTCCCATTCTGTATGTGTGAAACTGATTGTTCCTTCCTAAGTGGAGCACTTTGCATTTGTCTTTATTGAACTTCATCCGGTTTACCTCAGACCATTTCTCCAATTTGTCCAGATCATTTTGAATTTTGACCCTGTCCTCCAAAGCAGTTGCAATCCCTCCCAGTTTGGTATTGTCCGCAAACTTAATAAGCGTACTTTCTATGCCAACATCTAAGTCGTTGATGAAGATATTGAACAGAGCCGGTCCCAAAACAGACCCCTGCGGAACCCCACTTGTTATACCTTTCCAGCAGGATTGGGAGCCATTAATAACTACTCTCTGAGTACGGTTATCCAGCCAGTTATGCACTCACCTTATAGTAGCCCCATCTAAATTGTATTTGCCTAGTTTATCGATAAGAATATCATGCGAGACCCTATCAAATGCCTTACTAAAGTCTAGGTATACCACATCCACCGCTTCTCCCTTATCCACAAGGCTCGTTATCCTATCAAAGAAAGCTATCAGATTGGTTTGACACGATTTGTTCTTTACAAATCCATGCTGGCTATTCCCTATCACCTTACCACCTTCCAAGTGTTTGCAGATGATTTCTTTAATTACTTGCTCCATTATCTTCCCTGGCACAGAAGTTAAACTAACTGGTCTGTAGTTTCCTGGGTTGTTTTTATTTCCCTTTTTATAGATGGGCACTATATTTGCCCTTTTCCAGTCTTCTGGAATCTCTCCCGTCTCCCATGACTTTCCAAAGATAATAGCTAGAGGCTCAGATACCTCCTCTATTAACTCCTTGAGTATTCTAGGATGCATTTCATCAGGCCCTGGTGACTTGCAGGCATCTAACTTTTCTAAGTGATTTTTAACTTGCTCTTTTTTTATTTTATCTTCTAAACCTACCCCCTTCCCATAAGCATTCACTATGTTAGACATTCCTTCAGACTTCTCAGTGAAGACCGAAACAAAGAAGTCATTAAGCATCTCTGCTATTTCCAAGTTTCCTGTTACTGTTTCTCCCTCCTCACTGAGCAGTGGGCCTACCCTGTCCTTGGTCTTCCTCTTGCTTCTAATGTATTGATAAAAAGTCTTCTTGTTTCCCTTTATTCCCATAGCTAGTTTGAGCTCATTTTGTGCCTTTGCCTTTCTAATCTTGCCCCTGCATTCCTGTGTTATTTGCCTATATTCATCCTTTGTAATCTGACCTAGTTTCCATTTTTTATATGACTCCTTTTTATTTTGTAGGTCATGCAAGATCTCGTGGTTAAGCCAAGGTGGTCTTTTGCCACATTTTCTATCTTTCCTACCCATCGGAATAACTTGCTTTTGGGCCCTTAATAGTGTCCCTTTGAAAAACTGCCAACTCTCCTCAGTTGTTTTTCCCCTCAGTCTTGATTCCCATGGGACCTTACCTATCAGCTCTCTGAGCTTACCAAAATCCGCCTTCCTGAAATCCATTGTCTCTATTTTGCTGTACTCCCTTCTACCCTTCCTTAGAATTGCAAACTCTATGATTTCATGATCACTTTCACCCAAGCTTCCTTCTACTTTCAAATTCTCAACGAGTTCCTCCCTATTTGTTAAAATCAAGTCTAGAACAGCTTCCCCCCTAGTAGCTTTTTCAACCTTCTGAAATAAAAAGTTGTCTGCAATGCAGTCCAGGAACTTATTGGATAGTCTGTGCCCCGCAGTGTTATTTTCCCAACATATATCTGGATAGTTGAAGTCCCCCATCACCACCAAATCTTGGACTTTGGATGATTTTGTTAGTTGTTTAAAAAGAGCCTCATCCACCTCTTCCACCTTGTTAGATGGCTTGTAGTAGACTCCTAGCATGACCTCACCCTTGTTTTTATACCCCTTTTTTTATTAATAGCAAACAGTAGCCAAATTCTTATTTATGCTGAAGGTCTCTTTACACCACTCTGGCAGATCTTAGTGTAAATAAGAATTCAGGCCAATATATCCAGAGGAGTCACCAACTACACTATTCACCCAGATCTGGTCAACTGCTGGCTAAGAGGGAGTTTTGCCCAGCTGGTTTACCTGGATGATTAAATTGCAAAAAGGTGTAGGCTTTTTTTCCATAGGTCTAGGGCTTCTCAGCAGTGACTAGTGAATACCATGGCTGCTAGGGTCACTTGGGTTCCAGTCTTGCTGAACTGCCACTTTCTTAAAACTTTCTTTACAAATCAGTCATCTCTTTATCTGAATTGTAAATTTAACAACAATTTTGCAAATGTCAAGGTTAACAACACTAGGCTGTTAATTAATATTGTTTGTAAGCACAGATTTCAGGAAACAGATACCACCTGCTATTCCTGGGGTTTCCCTGATTCCTTTGATTTAACATATACACCTCCAAATGTCTACCCTGTATGTGTTTTTAATGGCTGGGCAGATGTCATTTTTCCTGTGTTTTCTCTTCTCACACCTGCCACATTTCTGCCTAGAGAGCTGTATGTTCTATCTAGTCATTTTTAATTGTGCTTAACTTTTTATCATGGGAATTTTATCTTTGCTACTTCAAGCACTGTGCTAATATATTTCCAATATTTCCTTGCTGAATGGCTTGCATTTTCCATAACTCAGAATGTCATGCCAGGTACAAAGCCTGTTCCAGTTAGCTCAGACATTCTCTGTGGTGCTTATGAAGGTTTCTTGTTTAAAATCCTAGCTACTAGGTGATCGTGTATGTGATGTGTTCTTCATTATGCCTGCTGAGTTACAATGCTTTTGTTGTTCATATAGGGCCCCTTATAAAGGATTCCACACACTTTCCCTGGGACTCTGCACTTTCTGATAAAAGCATGCCCATTCGTGTATTAGATTCCTTTCTGAAATGAAATGCTCTGACTTTTTAAGAATGATATATTTATTCTGATGTTCTCTCTCGGTGAAGACAAGTGATCTATAAATAGTGCTGACCAGCAGCTTTGGTGCTCGAGCTTATGGTTTTATGTAAGTGTTTGGGTAATGTGTGTGTTGATTTTATGGCTGTGTATATTTGAAGTTATTGTGCGTGGTGGTTGTGTTGGGATGTGAGGCAGTCAACAACGTAGGCAGGAAACTCTCTGAGCTGCCCTCTTTCCTGGGCAGCTGGCTATAGGAACATGTAAAGTGATGACTCAGGCAAGTGGGATGGGGGAGGGGCAGAGGCGGTTTAGAAGAAAATGAGGAGTGTCTGATGAGGGGCTGTGTTTGTTTGAGATTATTGTGTAGGTGGTTTTGAATGCTTCCTGAACACCTGGGCGTATAGAAGCAATGAACCAAATGCTGCATCTTTATAGAATGAACCTTACTTCCCCTGTGCAGTTCTCCGATTGCCATGCATCCAAGGGGGAAGTGGAGACATGGACCTGTCTCTTTGCTTCCCTGTCCCACTCTCTCTGGGATGCCATACAAATAGAGTGGGAGAAGTTCCCAAGCTCCTCAGAGTGCAAAGACTTCAGTTCTGCCTGCTTCAATAAACAAGCATTCTGTGGGTGATTAAAATACTCAAAAGATACTTCTTAAAATCAGCTGTCCCAGCTCTCCAATAAGGATGACACGTTGGTGCAAACTGCAAGATATTCTAATTATCAGTGATGCCACATCCTCACTGCTCTGAAATGTACTCAGAAACAAGTAGATGGGCAAGTCAGAATCAGAACCTTAACAAACCATGCCCAGACCATCATCTTTCTGTACTATTCTTTCGGATCAACAGCTGTCTGGCGTACCTTCCAAAAGCAGAGAAGGTTGCTATATGTCATGTGCATCATTGTGTCCATTTTAGCTGGTTTTATCTAAGAGGTATCAGACTCAATGTTTCTTCAGATATTTTTAGAGGGTTATGAACATGGAGATTTCTGTCAGATAAAAGTTTATTGTGAGTAAGGGAACAAACAGTGTGACAAGATCAGAAGTGTATTATCCTGATCTTTTGATGTCCTGTCATGTCTCTTCCTACCATTATATCTGTGGCAGCTGTTGTTAAAATAAACTTAAGTGTTACAATAACTATACATCGAGGATACAGGTAACTTAAATCAAAGATCAAGAGGAGTAGCAAGAAGGCAGTAAGTCATTTATTTCAATGACTATCCAAAGGAATCTTATTATTGTAACCCTTGTGCCAGGTGGAGTTGGCAGGAGCAATGGTCATATTCAAGATCTAGATGTTCCTCTTCACAACACAAAATAGAAATGGCTTGACTCCCCACTCAGTAATCAGGGCAAACTTACCACCACCCAGGTGCCTCTAAGAGGCAATACTTCCTCACTAGCAAGCACAGAGCATGTATAACAAAATAGAACTTTTTATTGAAAGGGAACCCAGCATTAATTTGGGAAAACATCACAACCACATCCATAAGCATGTGACCATAAGCCAGGGGCAGGCAAACTTATTGGCCTGAGGGCTGCATTGGGTTTCATAAATTGTATGGAGGGCCGGTTAGAGGAGGCTGTGCCTCCCCAAACAGCCAGTCGTGGCGTGGCCCCTACCCCCTATCTCCCCCTCCCTTCTTCTTGCCCCCTGACGCCCCCCCCAGGACTCCTGCCCCTCAACCCCCCATTCCCTGCCCCTCTGACTGCCCCAACCCTAGCCACACCCCCATCCCCTGACCACCACCACCCCCAATCTCCCGCCCACTATCCAGCCCCTCCCCCATCTCCTGGTCCTCTGACCGCCTCCTGCCACCACATCTAACCACCCCTCCTTTCTGATTTTCCCCCAGAACCCCTCTCCTCATTCAACCCCCCTGTTCCCTACCCTCTGACTGCCCTGACCCCTATCCATCCCCCCCGAACTCCCCTACTCTCTATCCAACCTCCTGCTCCCTGCCCCCTTACCGCACTGCCTGGAGCACAGGTGGCTGGCGGCGCTACAGCGGCAGCACCTGGCTGGAGCCAGCCACACCCAGTGCAGCTTCAGAGCACTGAGTCAGGCCAGGCTGTGCTGCCTGGCCACCCAGGGCATTGTGCCGGCAGCGCAGTGCGCTGAAGCTGCAGGGAAGAAGGAACAGTGGGGGAGGGGCCAGAGGCTAGCCTCCCGGGCCAGGAGCTCAGGGGCTGAGCAGGAGGGTCCCATGGGCCGAATGTGGCCTGTGGGCTGTAGTTTGCCCACCTCTGCCATAAGTAGACCCAACCTCACAGTGCATTGGACAGTGTCCTTTGCCTCAGTTTCCCACCTTGCAGTGGGAAAGTCCAAGAAATATATGCCCCTTTAACACATCATCCTCCTCTCCCTCCACTGCACCAACACTCACAGTTGGCTGTCCTTGGTTAGTGAAGACCTAGAGTTTAGAGCTGCATTCACAGGGCTTCACCTCCCCCTGCAGGTTTGGGGGGGGTTGAGTTTTGCTTCTGCTGCTACCTCTACAACTGGCTTCCAGCTGCTGCTGTTTCTCTGAAATCAGTATTTCTCTGCCACTGCTGCTTACTGCTCCTGCGATGTCATGTTTTGGGGTGTTACCACTTAACCAAGCACTTAGTGATTTCAGCAGGTGCTGAAGAACCTCAGTCAGTGCAATCTCTGTGTTGTCTTTCTCTGTCCCCAGACAAGGCTTAGCCCTCTAGACCTGCTCAGCAGCTTTGTCAGCTCTAGGAATTGTCAACAAAAAACAAAGACTCAATTGAGTCTAATCTCTTCTGTCATTAAATGCTAGAGAGGGGCAGGTGAAATGGGGTCTAGGACTCTTTAGGCAGAGTCCACATCTCCAGGGAAGAACAGCTGTCCCTGCACACTCTCTTCACTAGGATTTGGCATCCCTCCCCCTGTTGAGCAAGTGAGGTCCAGTTTAGGGTGACTCCCTCAATCAGGGCATACTAAGCACAGTTTTGCTGCCACTTACTTGTACAATAAATATAACATTTCATTACCCCAACATTCAAATACTAGAGTGATTTGTAACCCAAAACCAGCCAAAATTGATCATTTTTGGAAAACAGCTCCATCTGCTGTGCACCTAGGTAGAGTAGGCATACCTATGCAACATAGTCTGCTCCTGAAGTCTTTCCCCCAGCTCATCTATGCTTACCTTGTGGTTATGTTGACCTACCAAAAGCGGCTCTGTTCCCCTATAGGTATAAAATCAAAACTTACACTGAAGTGAAATTGGCTCAGAATCATAGAATATCAGAGTTGGAAGGAACCTCAGGAGGTCATCTAGCCCAACCCCCTGCTCAAAGCAGGACCAACACCAACTAAATCATCCCAGCCAGGGCTTTGTCAAGCCTGACCTTAAAAACCTCTAAGGAAGGAGATTCTACCACCTCCATAGGTAACCCATTCCTGTGTTTCACCACTGAATGAAAAAAAAAGTTTTCTAATATCCATCCTAAACTTTCGCTAGACAAAAGGGCAGGGATGTTGTCCAACAACTACCCATAATTGTGCAGGTTTTTGTCAGTTATGTCTTCATGCTCACTGTCTGGTTCTGTATAGGATTGCGATAGCCACTGTTTCATTGTAATATTATGCAAGTTACTATATTCTTATTGGCTGATAGTGAATCATTGTACAATTGCATTTGCAATGCACTGAAGCAAATCTCTCTGGCTTCTTTGCTCAAAATTTTCAAACTATACATCCAAACTTTTGCTGCTTGTTGGTGCAAAAATATTTTGAACAAAGGAATATTCATATTTTCTCTGGTTTCCTTTTGAAAAGTGGGCTGTGTCACAGTTTTCATTACAGTAAAGTTATTTTTCCACAGTCTTTCTTAAGCCACATTTATTGAGGCTGTAGGCAGCAACAGTGACTATTACAAAGTGAAGTATAGCATCCCCATACACATCAAGGCACAATGCAAAAAGGTTTTTTTCCCCATAACTACACTCCTAGAAAAATCCTATGGCAGCTAAGTAAGCTTAAACCAATGGACCAAACAACTCTTTATAGAAATATAACAAGCTTCTACAGACATCACTCCTTGCACCATCCATTTAAGTCTGAGGCAGAATTGCAGTCTCTGTTTTTTCCCCAAAGCCACATGATGCCCTAAAAAGGGCCAAGAGGAGGCAAGGCCGTGATTCTGCCCTTCCTATGCACTAGTTGGCCAGCTGCATTGGTTCTGTGAGCTGCATCTCAAGAAGTGTAGTATGGACAGACAAGAGGCTGGATTCTTCCCAGTGTTCCCACTGGACTGTTTGGTTCCATGCTGCCACTTACCATAGGTTATCCCTACAAAACAGTCAAAACCCTACAAAATTTAAGGAGACAACTGTCCATTCTACAGCACCCATATACCATCATCAAGGATAATAGAGAATTATATCCATAGTGAAATGCTATATATTGTTTAAAGATTATGGTGGGGGAAGGAATATCACTATTCAATCCTATGGCATGTTTTCCATAAGGGACCAATTCAGGAAATTTTTTTCTTGGTTATGGTTACAAAGTAATCGCACTCTTAATGAGAAAATAAGATAATACCAAAGAGAATGATTAAGGCAACTTCTATGAACTTCAGTACAGAATACTTTAGAGAGAAACCATCAGCTGATATTTAGAGAATATCAAAGAATGTTAAAAAGTACTTTTCCAGTATTTACCTTTATGAGTCAGCCTGCCCATTTTTATACTTCTACAATTCCATTTTCTAATTTTTTAAAAAAAGTGTTCCTGTCCTCAGCTGCTGTAAGAAAGGAAACTGAACAGACAAATTATGCACAGTGTAAACAAACTTGGGGGAAAAAAATCTGTATTATTTCAATTACACTGTTTTTAACAGTTAACATACATGGTTTTCAGCCAAAAGCACAATTTTAAAATCAAATGTCCTTTTAATTTATTGTAGCCTTTTTCAAAGATTGTGCATTGTAGAATGTTAAAATCACTGCACCTTGAAGCTATTACTTCTGTACTCAATCCCCCTAAGATTAGGCTGTTTGGTTATAGTTAGTGATCTTCTTAACCAGCTCATTTTCTGAAACTCCCTCCCAGCATCCTAAATCAGAAAAACATATTAATGTTAATGAAAGCAACAATTATTTTAAGAAGTATATATAAATGGGGAGTCCCAGAAGTCCTTAGTTAAATTTGCATACGAGTCCCATCAGAATTTAGTTACAGCAGCACCACCTATTGGTAAATTCCCTATAATATTCTTTGTATCACCTTCTGTAAAAAACATGCAAGCTAAGTATCATCTGAAATCATTAAGGAAGGCTAACACCTTGCGAAAACAGCAAGTAGCACAATTTGCAATACTAGCACCCTATTCAAGATCAAAGTAAATCAACCAAAGGAAATTACTAATAACAGGTGAAAGATAATGCTGAATTTGATGCATCAACAACTCTACATAATACCAACAAGATAGCATTACACTTTTTATTTAGTTTCTTGTACTATAGCACGTTAGCTAGATCTCACTGTATTTACATTGCTCTGAATTCCATGGTAACAAACAAATGGATGAACTAGTTTAGAAAAAAATAGGTGTAACATTAGACACTAGCATCATATTGACAATTGCCAGGTGACAAGACTTGACTTTTGTAACTGATGCATATCAGGTGACTCTGGCCACAAAATCAAGTTCTCTCTTACCAGCCTTCCTGTTCATCATAACTTTTGTTTGACAATAGGAACCAGCTGAAAACCCTACCCAGAGTTAGAAATGAACAAAAATATTTATGGACGAGGTCCTTAGCTGGGGTAAATCAGTGCTGCATGCTCATAATAGACCACAAGCCATTTGTGCCAAAATAAATAGTAAGGGCCTAGGCAAAATTTTGCTTGATATTGCCCTTGTATTTGTTAACCTATTGCAGAATATGATCTGGGGAGTTCATAGGGGTGGATTGACACTATTGATCACCCAGACTTTCCAGAAGGGTGGAGCTGTTTTGAGTGGCCTGCCAGCCTCCTCAGATAAATGAGAACTGATTAAAATAGCCACTAGTGACATGTAACTGCTAGCCATATCCAAGTTTATAAGATATAGTTAGCCAGTCACTTACCAAAGGTCTCACATCCAGCCCATGACTTCTATACAGTGTAAGAGGGGAACTCTCCAGGGCTACATGTCTGATTACCTATGGCAATTTTATTGTAGCCCTACTGTTCCACAAGTCAAAGAACTTCTCATCCCTTTATTATTCCCAAATAGATCTTGGAAAAGAACACTAGATGTGTGAAAAAAGGAATATGTTATTGTAGCCACTGACATATTCTCTCTAGATTTGTAGAAAATTTTCTCCTCACTAAGACCTGAATATCAAGTCAGGAAAATTAAAAAGAACCTTTCTTCCAGAATGCCATGATGAGAAAAGTCAGTAGCAGTAGGTCAGTTTACCAGTGCTATATTTTGGTTGTGGAGGATAATGTATGAGTTAACAGCACTCTAAGTGCTCAAACTGCAAGACCATTGGGGCATAGACTGACCAAGAGACCAGCCTGATTTTCTCAGAGAATTCTACAACAAAAGAGCCAAATGGCAACCTTCACATCAGTTACTCACGTAAACCTACCACAGCTGCTTCTTGGTCAACAGATCACAACACTGCCTACCTTAGTAGTATATCTTTATTCTAAGTTATCCTCCTTAAGGACATGATGTTAAGAGATGCCAAATCCAATTGGTCTTAGGCTTTCTAATTTAATAGTCAGAATGAAGTGAAAAGCTTCTCCCTTATTTGAAATCTGAAGTTTCAGTCTTGATAAATCTGGATCAGAAAAAATATTGGACAATATCAACTGTAACTGACATTGTTCATGGTTGAGACCAATCAAGGTACCTATGGTTAGACTGCAGGTGGTGCTCGGTGGTCACTATTTATCACAAGGATCATCTCATTGTTGCCATGTGTTCTCTCTGCCTGTTTCCAGCTGTTGTCTCGTTTTATAACTACAGTGTAGATTCTTTGGGGTAGGGATTGACAGTTGTATATTTGTACTCAGGTGCTCCAATAATCCAAAAAAAATCAATTCTTAGTACAGAAGAAATAAGCAGCATTCCAAACCTAGATGAATTGTCATAGTACCCTATTACTTGCATTGCAACCTTAGAGAAGGGAGATACTTCAAGAAGAAGATTCTAAAGTCTATGTGAAACAGCTAGGGAAAGCCCTCTTCAAAGCCAGAAGATCACTAGATTGGGAAGACTGCTGAAGCCAGAGACTTTTTAGGGTCCTTAATTTGTTGTTCTTGTGAAATCGTTTGTGTAGGGGAAAAAAGTGGGAGGATGGGAAAAATTGGAGATTTTTAACAAATACTGTACATGGCAGGAATCCAGGAAAGAGAGGCCTGTGAAAAATCTGCAGTGAATGAGAATGTTGTTGGAGATATTACTGCTACGCTCTTCTAATAGGTCCCTTGTTCACGGGTAAAAAAAGGGATTCTTTATCATTCTTTACTATTGTCATCTGACTAAAACCTGGAGTATCTAACTTTGTGGAAAGTCATTCTATACTTAGTATCTCTAAATAAATAGGAGGTCACATCTTTTACATTATCACTGTTTACATACCATCAACCAGAGTGGTATTAGGACATCAACATACTAGGAGAAGTTATCCAATGCAAGTGGAAGTGTTAAACTATCAAAAGCATACCTAGAACTTTGATAAAAGACTAAACTACCATAAACAAGCTGCAGATGAAGCTATCTTTAACTTCATTAGTCCTCATGTTATTTGTTCAGATTATCAAAGCTGAACATTTCATCCCAAAGCTATACTATGTATATGCCAAATACAGATATAAAAATATGTATCTATATCTTTCTGAAACAAACATAAATCCTATTTGCAAAATAAGATAGCAGCCGAAAAGGTGCTGGAATACGTGATTCACAAACATTGCTGCACATTTAGAATAAGCAGTAGAGAAGGGTATACGCTGTATTTTTAATCTTTTCATTCTACATATTTTACGGATATAATGGGGTCTACAAACCCCATACTGAGCAGACGCAGAAGGGAGAGGTAAGCCTCTCCTACCTTCAGGCAAGCAGCTTGACCACACCCCCATGCAGCTGCCACAAGGGCCAACCATGGAACAGGCACCCACAGCTGCAACCAATAGGGGAAACAAGACCTGCTATAAAATGAGAGAGAGCACAGAGAAGAAAGGGGAGGCAGGAAGGCCTGGGACAGTGAAGGGGCAACACCCCTGTAGCAGACTGCCTTCGGAAACGCAGCCAAAGAGATGAAACAGGCCACTAGGGCTAATTAGAGGGCAGGGGCCAAGAACTGTCCTGACAAGGGGCTAGCCAGATCAAGGACAGTAGAGACCCCTCAAGAGACCACATCAACGACTGGTAACAAAGGATTACAGCTAACTTCTCGCTTTTAAACCCTTCTTTCTCATAGGCCCTAATCCAAATTCCAATGAAGTCAAAGGGAACATTTTCATAAGCTTCAATAGGATATGGATGAGATTCATACATAGCAAGACAGATCCTGGAGATCCTTGATAAACGTAAAAGAATAGAAAAAAATATTCTCTAGAGGACACAGCTTTTCATTTAAAATACATGTGTAATTCTATTGATTATGGTGAAGGAATCGATTTAGGAACAAATGCATAGTCCATTATGTATATTGGATAAAAATTCCAGCTTTAATTTAAAATTCAACTCAATCTACTCTGTTACACGGTTTTTTCATTTTTATAATGTGCCCTAGACCTTTAACTTACTTTGTTTTGCAGCAGTACACTGATCTCCATGTAGAAGTAATAAGTTATTTGGCAACAAACAGTTTCAAATTACTGCATTTGAGTTTGGTTTTGGTCAGAAGAAATTTTTCAAGTCAATTCAAGAGTGAGAGATTGGGACTAAAAAGGAATGTGTATGTGCACTATTTTACGATTCCAATTTTAGACTCCCTACCAAGATTCACTAAGCTGAGCCCTAAAAGGAAGATAGTCCTGTGCTGATAGCACAGGACTGGCTTTCAGGACTTCTGGGTTCTGGTCCCTGCTCTGCCATATATTATTCATGTATCCATAGATGAAAACATTCTCCTCTCATTTTCCATCTCTGAGCACCTGTTTCCTGTAGAGGGTAGTCCTTAAAATTTATGCAAAAAAGAAGTAAATTTATTCATATAATGTTAAATTGTTACAGACTTGCCTTTACTGAATTTGAGAAAATTATTTTAATCCATATGGAGCTTGGAGAATGATACCTTATATGTTTCTTTCAGTTGCTCAGAATATTCAAACTAAGGAAATTTCTAGGAAATTTCCACTTTGTCATCACAATAGGCCCCCTACTCAAGGAAGATTATACCACCTTGATAATAAAACCATATTTATTACATCCATGTGTGCTTACATAGAATCTGGAATGCATTTTGTTACACTATTTTTTGGAATATGTATACAAAACGTTACTGTAAGTTGTGCTTTTAATAGAATTGTTGATAGACAACTTAAGTTGCAAACTGTAGATATACTGGAAATGGTAGGATGTACATCTAGGAACCATTTGGTCAAAAATGTAAACCACCATAAGAAGGTGTAATCAGGTGCAGATTCACCCAGCAACACCTCTTGCTGGTCATCTCCAGGAATTAGCTCTTCAACCCAGAAGTGTGCTCTGTCAGCCGGTGATCCGCTACCACTGCTGGCCACCATGTCCCTCCCAGGACCCCAGTGCCCTTTTAACTGTGTGCTGCCTCCTGGCAGTTCCCTCACAGATCTGGGTCTCCCCCTCCCAGGGGAACCCCTAACCTTCTATCCCCACTTCACCTCAGTCTTGGCCACTGCCCGGTCTCCATCTAGCCCCCATTCACTGGAGCAGATTGCAGTATAAGCCACTCATCACAGGCAAAGGGGTTTGGACTTGCTGCCTCTGGCTACCCATGGGCTGCCCCCTGCAAGCCAGTACCTAATAGGCCTTACTGTGCCTGCAGCCTGGGGCTTTCCTAGGCCAGAGCTCCCCAGCTCCCTTGGCCTTTCCCCAGCCCTGCTCCACTCCAGATACCTGGTTAACCTCCCTTCGGCCAGGCCCTTCTCTCTCTGAACACAGAGAGATACTCCATGGGCTTCTGGCTCCCAGCCTCTTATAGGGGCCAGCTGGGCCTGATTGGGGCATGGCCAAGGCTGAGCCTACTTTTCCCAATCAGCTTAGGCTTCTTGCCCCAGCCACAGCCCTCTCCTGGGCTGTTTTAAGCCCTTCAGGACAGGAGCAGGGTAACCACCCCACTACAGAAAATCTTCTCAAAGAACAGGCCACATTCCTTTATCTAAATCAGAATTCTAGTGTCAAGAAAATTTGTATCTCAAGAAAACAGACTTTGTAAAATATCATGTAGAAGAAAGCAAGGAGGCTCTCTACCCAGGATCAAAAAGTAATAATGCTTAGGGATGCATGCTTTATCCCTCCTCTTTGCAATGCAGAAAGCATTTAGTTTCAATCCACATCAAGGATTCTCGAAATATAGCTATTGAAACTGATTTTTTAAACATTCACGTCTTTGTTGTTTACACTTCCATGAGAACATTTATGGTTTGGAAATGTTTTATGGAAGATATTTGTTACTTCTAATTCATGTTTGCACTGAAAGGTGAAAAACATCGCTCAAATGCTTCAACTGTATAAGCTTTAAAAAAAATGGCAAATATTTTGTATCTAAATGCAAGTCTCATATAATAATGTCCTGATACCATTGTTATATGAACAATGTCTTATGTACAAATATAACAAGGTCACTTGATGCTGTAATTGGTTACTAATGTCAGAAGCCAGCTGAACTTAAAATATTGGTATTAATTGGGAAATTAGTTATCTGGAAATGCTCAAGCACCTCCTTACCAAACTCCAGAAGACAGGAAGCACCTCTGCAAGGACTGGTAAGAAGGAAAGACAGTACCTTTGGGCATGGCTACACTTACATTTTTGCAGCGCTGGTAGTTACAGCTGTGGTCGTACAGCTGTGTAGGGCCAGCGCTGCAGTGTGTCCACACTGACAGCGACCAGCGCTGCAGTGTGTCATCTGTGCAGCATCTGCAGCACTGTTTGAGTGGTGCATTGTCGCCAGCTATCCAAGAGCACTATCCATTTTCGGAGTGGTTGTGGGAAGGGGACGGAAGGGTGCGGTCTATTCTGCTTCTGTCCAACGACCGCGTGGTGCATCGCTGTCCTATTCAGCCGTTTGGTGCATTGTGAGTCTGCCGCATCATTCAGTTAAGAAGATGGAGTCGAGCTGCTGAGATGGCTGAGAAGGTTGCCAGCACCAGTCACGTTGGCAGTTGAGCTATTCCTCTCTCAAAGTGACCTGAGGAGAGCTCAGATGAATGAAATAGATTCGCTGATTGCGGCCCTGACACTAAAATGCTTGTGCAGTAAAGGACGGCTCAGCACGCATGGAACGCCGCCTTTGGTGCTCGGGAAAAGCACTGGTGGTGGGATCACATAGTCCATGCAATCTGGGTGACGAAGCAGTGGCTGGCAGCATTTGGATAGAAAAGCACTTCCTGGGATGTGGCTGAGCTCGCCCAACCCTGCGGCGCAGAGGAACAGAAACTGAGAGTGCCCGCTGTCAGTGGAGAAGTGGCGTGGCTATTTGCAATCTGGGAAGCTGCAACTCCAGACAGCGACCGATCGGTCGCAAACCAGTTTGGAGTGGGAAGTCGACATGTGACTAGTGGTGAGTGCAAGTTGCAGGGCCATAATCGCAATCCTGACTAAGCAAAAACGTGACTCTGGGGAATGTGCAGATATTCTGGATGGCTTGCACAATGGGTTTCTAACGGTGAGGGCAAATAGACGGGACGCATATCGTCCTGGCAACCACCCTATCCTGCATCCAGTACATTAACGGAAGGTATTTCTCTAGGTTCCAGGTGCTTGTGGATATCGTGGGCGTTTCACTGCCATTCACAGATGGCCTGGGAAGTGCATGAGCCACATTTTCGAACAGGTGCCTGTTAGGAAGCGCAAGCCTGGGAACTTTTTTAACAGAGGAAAGATCAAGTGGGGGACGTCGAAACGGCCCATGGGAACCTCTGGAGACCCCGCTTACCCGTTAATGCAGTGGCTCATGAAACGTATACAGGGAAGCTTGTACAGGAGCAAGGTACCGGTTCAAACTACACGGCTGAAGCCGGTGCAGATACTGTGGAGTGTGCTTTGCGTTAAAGGGAGATGGAAAGTTCTACGGGAAGCTAGACATGGGGAAGCAGATCCCTAAGGATTATAACTGGTGCTGTAGTCTCATAAATCTGTGAAGGAAGGGTGAAACCTTCATGACGATACCTCCGAGGGTCAACACTCGGAGGCTGAATTGCCAAGCGAAGACAGGGTTATTAGAGAGGCCGCAAGGCTTCAAGATTAGGGGATGCTAAAAGGATGAAGTTGAGGCTGAAAGCCCAACAGTAGTGGGTGTCTCACAGGAAGGAAGTGCAGTGGTCAATGAATTGCATGCATTTTTCACTGTGGTACAGGTTGTGTGCACTTCTATATATAACTGTTTAAAAGACAGAAATCCTTTATTAAAAATACTACATAAATGGGCAGGGGGGTAGGGGATGAGAGTAAAGTCAGAGTTTGAATTGCTTACTTCTCAAGTGCTGTGCATGCCTGCTGCACTTCAAAGATTAATATGCTGCATGTGATGGGGTGAGTGCAATAGGTAGGGTGTAGTTTAGGGCTGGTAGGGTGAAGGTATGGTGTGTTGGGGGCATCGGGGGTAAGACTCAGGATGCGTGGAGAAGGTGTTTGACGTAAAGTGGGGCAACGGGTTGAGCTGGGATGGGGGAGGGGCCGGTAGTGCTCTGCCTGCAGGCTACATTGACTGCATGAGGCAGTGTGCGTCCAGATTCCTAGTAGCGCGATTTTGCTTCGCTTGTAGCCCATTCCTTTCCTTGGAGCCTTTCCTTTCCTGCTTTCATTTCCGTCCCAGTCTGCAACTATTTCTGTGGAATACGAATTCATGAACTCTTCACCAGCTCTCCTTACTGTCCTGGTTTTCGTAAGTTCCGTAGTTTTAAGGAAGTCTGCGCTGATGAGTACCAGGTACACTTTAAAAAAAACAGAGATAAACTTTACTACCTGGCTGTATTGTTTTAATCATACTTAAGGATTTCTAGACTACTTGTAGCATATTCATTAGAGCATAGCCAGAGAGGCACAGCTAACGAGACCAAAAGGTGAGTTTCACCACATTCATCTCCACTGCAGTCACTCCTGGGAGCTACATCTAGCACAAGCATCACCTGGGGGGAGGCTGCTTGACATCTGGGCGGACCGGGCAGATCACTGTGGTTTCTGTGCTTGGGAAAGCAGTATGCAGCTAGGGGGATACTTGCACTGAACCCCTACACCCAATCTGCCACAGATCACTTCACTGGGAGCCATCTTGCACACGCGCTCACCTGGGAACGGGGGGCTGCTTGAGTCGGGGATCACTGTGGTTTCTGGAATTGGGAAAGCAAAGAGCAGCTGAGGGAAATAGCACTTGAACAGCTAATCCCTGCATTCCACAGAATTTTATCGCTCCCCGTATCCGCTGCTCTGGTCACCTGGAAGAGCGGGAGGTCTTCTACAGTATGTGGCATCGCCTGGTCCTAGCAGCTTGCCTGTGTGCAGCAATAGTCTCCCACAGCCTCCCGCAAAACGGCGTTACCGGCACATGGCGCGAGGTAGCCTGACTGGGACACGAGGACCCACGGTAGCTTCCTATAAACTTGCGAAGCGCATGGCACATGCCTGCTGAAACTTTGAAGAGATTACAGGAGGCATGATACCGAGACGTGAATAACCAAGTCAATGGGCATTCAAATCTAGGCAGCGCAGGCAGCCATAACCCCTCTACTCCCAAACATCCATCTTACAATAAAAGTCTTCTACGGAACAGGATCTCTGCTGGATGTCTCACTACCAAGTCCAGCGCTGCGACTGCTAGCTTTTCTGCTGGAAAAGTAGCTCCTAGGTGCATGATCCGGGAGTCTCCAACCTCAGTAGCCTCCTCTCGGATTCTCTACACATCCCCTCCTCTCCCTGGTCTGATATTGTCGCACTGATCCTCGATTGGCAGTGGGGTCACATCAAGTATCGGATCCAGCTCTTTGGAAAAATGGCATGTCGTGGGCCGCACTGTAGCGGCGGTTTTCCTCAATGCTTTGGGCAGTAGGCATCCGCAGCTGCCTTTGCACTACCTACACTGCACCGATCCCGTCATATCAAAGTCAATGCAATACAGGGGCTATCCTGGCCGTAGGTATATGAATTTTATGGGGCTGGAGCGCAGGCTGTTCTGCAAAGCTTCCTCACCCAAACACTGATGGATCCGCACTGGGGAGATGCTCCATGCTGGGGCTCTTCGTTGGGGCGTGGAGGCTATGGTCACTGACTCACTGATGATTGCAACGCCATGCCCCGCTGAGCAAACAGAAAGGAAATTTTAAAATTCCAGGGATTTAAGAGGGCAGGTCACCTGAGCCCCAGGGCAGTGGAGTGCGAAATGAACGACGCAGAGAGGCTGAAAAGGTATGCTGGGATACCTCCTAATACCCTGGAGGCCAATTACAGTGCTGGTGAGTGTCCACACCTGATGAGCAGCGCTGCATCACCAGCGCTGGATTCACTACACCCGTAGCAGACCAGGAGTACAGCCAGCGCTGCAGACAGGGAGTTGCAGCGCTGGCTGAGCTTTGTAAGTGTGGACACCGAGTAAGTTGCAGCGCTGTAACCCCCTCACCAGTGCTGCAACTTGCAAGTGTAGCCAAGGCCTTTGACTATTTAAGGTTAAAGACAAAGAATTCTTAAAGTTTAAAAGGACTGTTTGAGAGCTGAAGAAAGTAGGCGTACTCAATTCCTAACCTCAATGGAACTAAAGGAATCTCAGAAAATGGACTGAATAAGAGAAAGTTAAATCCAACTAAAGATGTACTGAATGTTTCTAGCCGGAAGTACAAAAGCAATTACTATCCTGCTGCATATGCATTAGGGGAATTACATATTCAACTGAATAAACTAAGAAGACTATCCTACAAAGGCATTAAGGGAATTAAAGGTGACAGTGGCTGATATCTGAATCCAGCCAAACCCCTGAAAGACCTGTAATTCCACCTTCCGCGAGATTATAGAAAGGAGAAGTATAAATCTTTCTGAATTAAGAAAGCCAGACAGCTAAGAACAAAGAAGCCACAACACAGCATCAAAAAGCTTACAGCCCTGCAGAGACTCTGAAACATGGTGACATCATAGATATTTCAATGTCATTGGTAAAATGGAGTTTGCTAAATCACTGCCAAGGGATTAGATTTACATTTGCCCTGTAGTCATTTCAATTGGATATTGAAATGCTTTTTTAATTTAAGGTACTAACTGTTTTCCTGTTAAAGCCCCGATTATTCAGACTGCATTCCTAGAAAGCAACATAAAAACTTACTTTGGTAAACAGTAATAGTGGAATTGTATTTGAATATAAGATTCTTAATATTCATTAATTTGCCCGCTCCATCATAAATGAAACAGGATTCACCAGACCTTAATTGGAATTCCTTTGCTTATTGTTAAACTGTCTTCTCTATCTCTGACACTGAGACAGGACTTGAAGCTCATTTGGGGAATGATGCAGTTTGGTCTTATCTTACTTAGAGAAGAATGTCTCCACTGGGGCAGGTCCACTCTCACAGATGTGATCTCTGTTGAAAGCTCTCCACAAGGACATATACAAAAGATTGTAACTGAAGTAACTGTTGTTCATTTCTTATGTTCCATTTTATGTTTCATTAGTTTTCCTTAATAAGGAAAAGTTGTCAACAACTGTGATTATTTTGCTTGTTTTAAATCATGGTGTTCCCTAAGACATATTAAGATGACCCGTGTGACTACAATAGTTTGAATCATATCCCTGAATTGGCAATGAGACACAAATATGAAGATTTGGCCTCCTATTTCTTGTTTTTCTAGACTACAAATTTTTAGTAGCTCTTGGAATAGAAGTTATTTGACACCCAGTTTTAAACACCCCCTTTCTATTCTACAATCCCCACGTGCTAACTTCCCTCCAACAGGGGGACTATGTGTTTTAAGATTTTAAGGAATTACCTTAATTTATTTTCTTTCTGAGAAAAATGAAGGATCGGTGAATTGTCAAATAATCTCTTCATCTTAAAAAAGTCTTTCAGGGCTGAATGCTACATGTAAGGTAATAAAGCAATAGACCACATAGATTTGTCAAGAACAAATCATACAAAACCAACCACAACACACATCCCAGTCTCACATTCCCCCCTAGAAACATATGTCTTGTACTGCCCAGCCCTCCTCTGGACAGTACAAATATATTAAGCTCATTATTCCTTTAAGAGAATGATATGCACTCAACTTGTTACCCCAAATGGAGTTACCCAACACTTCATCTTGAATCCATTGATTTAGATAAAACAAAACAAGTTTATTAACTACATAGATAGATTTTAAGTATGTATAAGTAATGAAGCATAAAAATCAGAAATGATTACAAGAAAAAATAAAGATAAAATTCTTACTGATATCTACTTAAACTATCTTTGCTTTGCAACTAACTTTCTCACCACATGCTCCGGTATATTACTGACCAAAGTCTCAGATCAGGACCCTTCCCCCAGTCCAATGACTGCTTCCTTTGTGTCTTCAGGTGCAGTGACTGTGATGGGGAGAGAGAGACACACACACACACAGACAGGGGTGTGTTGGGCCATTTGTCCATTTGTTTTTAATATAGTTTCACTCCCCCTCTTGAAAAACATTTCCAACTGAGAACCAGGATCCAGAAAGTATATGTGGAAGGATATTCACTCCTGGTTTTCTCACCTGTTTGAACTTCCTTAGTCTTTCCTTCCTGCTTGTTGACTCTGTTTACTGCTTAAATACAAATTTAACAGAACATATGTTTCTTTGTTTAGGACAGATCTGTTTGCCAACTTCTATTTGGGCAGGGCTGTGTGGTTTGGAACATGTGCTAAGAACACTAGACAAGAGAATCCTAACTTCTCATATAATGTTGTCACACATTTTATCAGGACAATATTGACCAGCAAATTAAGAGTTTTCAAATGATATCTTACAAGGCATACATTATGTAAACATTACAATAGTGTGTAGAATGTGAACACAGGGGTACAAACTGTCACAGGTGTATTAACAAAAGCATTGTTTCTAAGACACAGGAGGCCTCAGCATTGGTAAGGCCTCAGCTAGAGTACTGTGTCCAGTTGTAGGAGTCACACGTGGACAATTGGAGAGAGTTCACAGGAGAGCAACCAAAATTATAAAAGGTTTAGAGAACCTATGAGGAAGGGTAAAAAAACTGGGCACGTTTAATCTTGAGAAAAGATGACTGAAGAGACTTATCGGGTCCCATCCTCAAATACACTGAGTTCTCTAAAGAGGAAGGTGATCAAATTTTCTCCATGTCTGATTCGGTAAAACAAGAAGCAATTAGCTTGATATGCAGCAAGGGAGATATAGGTTACACATTAGGGAAAGTAAATGTAGTTCAGTATTGGAACAGGCTTCCAAAGCAGGTTGAAGAATCCCATCATTGGAGGCTTTAAAGAACAGCTGGGGAAAACACCTATCAGGGATGATCTAGGTTTACCTGGTGCTGAGGAAGGAAAAAGGAGAGGATTAGACAACCTCTGGAGGTAGGGTGACCAGGAGTCCATTTTTCGAACAGAACACCCAGTTGAAAAGGGATCCTGGCCGCTTCACTCAACACCACTGACTGGGTGATAGACTGTCCAGTTAGGTCCCTTCTAGCCCTACATTTGTATAATTCTGTGTAATGTCTTCAATGCACATATATACATATTCCCCAAGTTTTCTGGTGCTCATAATGTTTTGTTTTTATCAGGGCTGGTGCAAGGATGTTTCGCACCCTAGGCGAAACTTTCACCCTGCGCCCTCCCCCCCACACACACACACCCACCCGGTGCAATCAGCTTAGGCGCCGCAAGCCTGGAAGGCAGGAGAAACGAAGCAGCCACGGCATGTTCGGGGAAGAGGCGAGGCAGGGGTGAGCTTGGGTGGGAGTTCCCCTACGTGCCGCCTCCCCCCCTTACTTGCTGCAGGCGGCCATCCCCACGCTCCCCTGCCCCAGCTCCCTCCACCTAAATGCCAGTGGTGACTGGGGCGGCCAAAGATCCGGCTGCCGAAAAAAATGGCGCCCCTCAAATCCTAGCACCCTAGGCAACAGCCTAGGTCATCTAAATGGTTGCACCGGCCCTGGTCTTTATATAGATCCTCAAGGGCCAATCTCTGTGTAAACTTCCAGCATTAGCAGACCTATTTATTCCTGCTTAAAGCACTGCTTTGTTCTGCAAAATCAATATCATGATAGATGTAACATATTTCTTTAGTGTGCTTTGTATTCTCATTTCATTAGAGAATGTTTTAAAGAGTACAATTTAAACAGCATTAATAGGGTTAAGAGACTTTTTAACAGCCAGGGATTTAAACAACAAACTGTGAAAATGCGTGTAGTGTTTCTTTATATATCTTTAGCTGGGATCCAGGCTGGAGGGAAACCTGGGAAGATTCCAGGCAAAATCTCTGTAGTAAAGTAGAGAGCATAGCTTTAAGGATAATGCTGTTCTCCTTATTCAGATACAGTTTCTTGTTCAGAGTTAAAGGAAAGTGACTGTTTCTTTCCTACTATCACAAAAACTGAAGAAGAAAATTAACAGCTCTTCTCTGTGAACTGTTGTATATCACATCTGTGCATATATAGTGTTGCATTGTGGAGAATGTGCTTCAACAAATGGAAGAAAGATACAGAAACAGAGCACTCAGTGCCAGATGACTAGAGCAAGAAATGACTTGACTTTTTGCAAATTAATTTCAATATGTTGCCTCTCTGCATGCAATATAATTTGACAATCACTTTTGCAGACAAGGCTCTGCCCTTTGTTTCTAGAGCTACAATACACATGGGCTATGTGTTTAGGAACCAATCCTGCGCCCCTCCTCTGTTGGCATGGAGGGCCTTGTGGCAGCACAACTGATATGATTATAATGTGCGAGCAGGGTATAAGATATGGGGTCATTAACCAGATGAAATTGTCCTTTGTGTTAGCACAGAGGTTCCCTATACATAGAGCCCTGCACAGATACAAAATTTGGATGCGCATTTCCATGATCTGCAAAAATGGTCCACAATATCCACATCTGTGGATATGGATATAAAGCAGATGTCCTCAGATTTGTAGGACTCTACCTATACAGTGTGGCACAGGGACATCTGAGGCTGGGATAATGGGATGACAGGCCAGGGGTGGGCCTGGAGGATATATTGTTACATGGTCACTCCAGTCCTTCCCCAAGCAGACAGCACTTGGGTAGAAGGAAAAGGGGAAAAAAAGGGAGGGTGGAATCCACACATACGCCACTGAAGATCACTGGATGAAAAGCAGAAGTTTTCATTATGTTTGTCACACAGTTGTGAGCCACTCCAGACAGTGAGTGCCAATCTCAGGTCAGAGTGTCAGAAGACAGGGCAGACACCATAAACTGATGGTGTATTTAATAATTAGATTTCACCAAGCCAGTAACAAATGTGAACTCCTGGATCACTATCAGTCTTACCACGGAATCACAGACAGTCTCCTTAGACTCTCCAGCCTACCTTGCCATGCAGGCAAACTGGACTTAGTGAAAACGGTCACATAAGCCAAAAATCATACCACATGAGGTTGCTCCTAGTCCACAAGGACCAGTCACTTACCCCAGATGAATTGGTACTCCAGATCTTACACCAAAGACAATGCTGGCAGCCAGTTCTATAGTAAACTAACTATAGAATTATTAGTTAAGAAAAAATAATAAGTTATTGAGAGGATAAAGCAGGTAAAAATATAACAGGTTGTGACTGGGGATCCAGGGGGCCATGCTGAGATTGCTCAATTAGGGCAAACTGCAAAGAATGGGGCAGACAATTCCCAAAACTGGTGGTTATTCTAATACTTATGTTTACCATGTTAGCAACAGAACAGCTTCTACAATACCTCACTGGTTACCCAGAAGCCAAACACACAGTTCCCTTAAAGAAACTCAGCCTTGGGCTTCCTCCCAGACAGACAAGTCAAATATGATGCAGATTACCAAAAATCTTGTTCATCATATAAAAAGTTCTACCAATCCCAAAGGATTGGACACATTACCTTCCAGGTCACTGAATATTTTAGTTCTTACCCAAATACACGTTTACAGCCAGTTCTAAACTAAACTAAGATTTATTAAAAAAGAAAAGAGAAAGTATTGGTTAAAAGATTATACATATGGACACGAATAAAACTCTTAGGTTTGTTTCATAGTAGAGATGGTGAGCTTTAGAATTGAAAAGAGTTTGTTCCAGAATCAGTTCATCAGGTTATAGTCTAATGTCCAAATATCCAATTTCAGGGCGGTCCAGAATGGACTGGGGACTAGTGTCTTTCGGCTAAAACTTTCCAATAAAGTTTAAGCAGATCTGAGATGAAAGGATCAGATCCCAGGAGACCTTTATACAATTTCCAGAGAAGCCTCTTGACAGCGTGCAGTCCTTAGGTTACTTCAGAGACACTATTGTTTGCCCATTTCCTAAACATCTCCAGTAATTAGCTACATGCATTAACATAAGGCAACTGCCTACCTTCCACCATTTTCAGGTGATTTGCTGTATACTTCAAAGAGAAATTAAGACAGCAAAGTGATATGTATATGATATCACTACATACACAGTTCCTTTAAATGTTACCTTCTTCTGATATCTGAATTAAGAGAATACAGTGATAGACAGGAACTGTTTGGTTAGATTGTTAACCTCTAACAATATATATGTAAACATACAAAAACACAAACATTATCTCCTAATATGGTTGACTCTGGGTCAATTAGCCTGCTAGTTGTGTAACCATTTCTGGCCCTGTGTCACACTGGTAAGTCACAGTTTAACTCCAAATGGTGGCAGTGATGTAACAAATTGCCAGTCTCCCAAAAGTCTTACCAGGGCACCCAAAATAATCCTGGGGATCTCCACTTTGCATCTGGTATACTTCCCTGTCAGAAATGATGAATCATTTCTTCAATCCATGTTTATAGCTCCTTTACACATAGAGAGCTTGCGGACACTGTTTATACACACATGGGCTTTTTGGTTGATGACAGATAGTGAGGAATGCACTTAGAATGCTTGATCTCCATCATCACTCACAATGACCACTCACTTTGGAATTAGTATTTTCTGTTAAAGTCCTTAAGTCCTTCATTAGCATTTCACAAGATTTCTTTGCTGGGTAATTTATTTACGGGGTATACACAAATGTAAATGTTTGCTGTTACATAACAGGAATAGACAAGCAAGAACAAAACAAGCGACCGCTCATTCGTTTTCAAGAAGTTTAAACATCTGAATACATCTAACCATTACCTTGTTCTACACAAGTGAATTGACCTGAATACACTCTAGCATGACCTGGTCAGCCAACAACATAGTTGTCTTCCTAGAAGCTTAAATCCAGAGCTCAGTGTTCTTGACATCCCAAGTAGGCAATAGATAGATAGGTGTAGCATTTAGGCCTAATAGTCAGGAGGAGGGTGTGTGTTTCTTCATGCTCCAGGCAAAGTAGATCTGCAGAATTGTAGATCCTCTGGACCCACCCATTCTCAGCTGAGGGGAAACAACTGTGGAACAAGCTTCCAGAGAAGATCAGATGAACCTAGAGTCTAATAGTTTTTAGGAAACACTGTAAAATCTTCGTCTTCAAAAACGCTTCTCCACCATAAAAGAAAATTAATTAACCCTTAAAATAAGAGCCTATCCTAAGTAGATATTTTACCTGAAAAGGCAATAAGTGCCAGAGATTTCTGGAACCAACTCGAGTCTTCACTGTTGCCACTGATTTAGTGTGGAAGGCATTCAGATACTATGGTGATGGGCAGAATTATAAAACCCTAAGATAGCTAGAATGCTTATGCCCTGTCCCTCCAAGCAGCATGACCATCCTACAGAACTGGGCAGTCTCTGCACTCATGGATGTGGGGGTTGTATGGTATATTCACTCAAACTTACTCTTAACAGCCAAGTTTATTATCCTAAGGTGTCTCGAATCTTCCACCATTTCTTACCTTTAAGTCAGGTTAGGCACTGGGTATCTCTACAGTATGGGTGAACCCAAAGCAGCAGTGGCACTGGTAGGGCAGAGAATCAAAGCACATTAATGTCTGATATGGCTAATTTATTTTCCATTCAGGATGCAGAACTTGATATGTTAGTCACTGCAGGCAGAGAGCTGAACAGAATCTAATGTTAAAAAAGAAAAAATATAAAATGCTAATTGTTACTGATTGGAAAGAATTACTAAGGGTTTGTAATTATTTTTTTAAATAATGGAGATATACTTATCTCCTAGAACTGGAAGGGACCCTGAAAGGTCATTGAGTCCAGCCCCCTGCCTTCACTAGCAGGGCCAAGTACTGATTTTGCCCCAGAACCCTAAGTGGCCCCCTCAAGGACTGAGCTTACAACCTTGGGTTTAGTAGGCCAGTGCTCAAACCACTGAGCTATCTCACCCCCATATAGATAAGCCTTGTACTTAGGATGAAAAGGAAAATATAGGCTGAGTTCAAGGAATAAAAGCTGAGATATGTTCAACTGTGGAATATTCTCTCAAGCAAAGTCAACCAAAAATGTAGACTAGAAAATGTGTTGTTGGCAATGTTGCCCACTCTCACAATTTTATTGTAAGTCTTGAGATATTTCCTATTTTTCTTAAAGCTCCAGAAGAAGAATCAAGAGACTGCATGAGAATCTCAGCTTTTGTTTACAAAACAGCAAATTTCTAGCCCTTATGGTTGCAGAAAAAAATCTTGCTTCATGTTTCAAATAAACACAAAAGGCATCAGAAGCAGAATAAAAACCTTTAAAAATGTGGCTTAAAAGTCTGCTCATGATTTTTGGGGGGCTAACATGAATTTTAATGCTTTGTTTTGGCAATATTGTATAGGAAATAATGCTAGAGGGATGGAAGAACTAGATGATCAAATGAGGGTGAGAGTTCCTTCACTAATAAATCAAATTAATCTGCCTCTGGAAGAAGGAGCCAATCTGAGTGAATGACTGTTGGGGGGCACAGAGTGCTGTCTCTACAGCATTATTAACCCATCACTGAAGCCTGGCATGTGCAATTGCTAGATCAAGTTAAAATTTGTCTCATTATGTTACAGAATGAGAATTACAAGATGAACCTGGGCTCTCTAGTGAGATCATAGGTTGCTTGTAGGCCAGGTTCATTTTTTTCCTGATTTTTTTTATTAAAATTATCCTGGAAAGTTCATTTGGAGAGGGCAGGGAAGAAAACCCACAAGAAATTTTCATGCTCCAGCCCAATAAGCAAGCTCCAATGATGGTGTTTTAGTTAGTGATTCAACCTATTTTAATTAGCAATTAACAGAAACTGGAAAACATTTTTGCTTCATGGTATCTCATGAAGCCTACTAAACAAGTGATCTTACTTCTGGTATACTGTATTTCCTATTCTATATTCATGTGTAAAACTAACGTATACAGGGCAGGACAGTCTCCTTAGAACAGAATAGAATTTGCACTACTATGGATGATACCCTCTATCTGCCTCAAGATCACAGCCATAGAATGTAGGATCTATTCCCATGAACAACTGGACCCACACTTTCCTCTGCAGAGAGATCTAAATTTCACCTTTATAAATTAAAGAGACCATCAATTTACAAATAGCACTTGGTGAAGCTGTTTTAATTACTATTTGTAGGTATTTATTGTAATATCACTGAGAGTGACTAGACTAAAAAGTGTTCTTTACTTTTCAGTTTGTTTATGCTGTGCATTTGACAGCACTCTATTATATACAGTGACAAAGTTCCTCCTCTATCTTGGTGGGTCCTGCACTTGTTGGCAGATTTGCTCACCTCAGTGATCTTCCCCACAGTCTGGGTCAACTTCTCCTGTGTCTGATCAGGAGTTGGGAGGTTTGGGGGGGAACCCGGGCCCACCCTCTACTCTGGGTTCCAGCCCAGGGCCCTGCGGATTGCAGCTGTCTATAGTGCCTCCTGTAACAGCTGCATGACAGCTACAACTCCCTGGGCTACTTCCCCATGGCCTCCTCCAAACACCTTCTTTATCCTCACCACAGGACCTTCCTCCTGGTGTCTGATAAACGCTTGTACTCCTTAGTCCCAGCAGCACACCCTCTCACTCTCAGCTTCTTGCACCTCTTGCTCCCAACTCCTCACACACACTTCCTCTCCTCTGGCTCCCCTCACCTGACTGGAGTGAGCCCATTTTTAAACCCAGGTGCCTTGATTAGCCTGCCTTGATTGGCTGCAGGTTATCAGCCTGTCTGCCTGAATCGGTTGTAGCAGGTTCCTGATTCCTCTAGTGCAGCCCCTGCTCTGGTCACTCAGGGAACAGAAAGCTACTCATCCAGTGGACCAGTATATTTGCCCTCGACCAGACTCCTGTTCCCACTGGTTTGGGTCTGTTAAATACTGAATTTCTTTGGTTCTTTCTTCCTTCTTATCATGTGAAAAGCTAAAGAAACTTTACACAACAGGAAAATGTGGTTTTAAAATGACAAATTGGCAGGGCTATTCAAGGGCAGGATGAATACCTGAAACAACTTTTAACTCATGTTTTGTAAATATCTAACTTTTAAAATGACAGTTTCTTTTAAATACATAGCAATAAATTAAGGGGAAGTCTTCATTCTACAGTAGAGCTGGTTAAAAAGTTTGACTCAGTATTTCCCTCCCGTCCCCCCACCAGAAAAAGCAGGTCTCAACAAAAACTAAGCAGTTTGTGGGAGCATGTCTACACAAACCAAATTTGTGACAAAAGTATTGAAACAAATAGTTTTGATACTTTTTTTGTTCCAATAGTGTAAAACTAGAGAGCTAGTAAACATACGTCATTTTCTGAAGAAGATGGAAAAGCACATTTCATCTAAGGTTAGGAACACTTTTACTGCAACAATGTTTTTGAATCTAAGATTCAGAATTGGTTGTCAAAACCATAGAAAAATGAGAAAACAAATGAACAAACAAAACCCCCTGCAAGAGTAAAAAAATGCAGGCAGAAGCACAGCAGCAGAGTCGAGGCTATCTAATCTATTACATTGAATGTAGCGTGTATGATTATCTACCTTGTGGGCAGGTGGCATGTGTGTGCATTCATTGCAAGCAATTTCTGACCCTCAGAGACTGAATACAAGCTTTAGACCAGAGTGGCTGAACTGGAGGAGCTAAGGGAGACAGAGGTACATAGAGGAGACTTTCCAGGACACAGTACAGAGGTCCACCCCAAGTCTCACAGGCCCCGTCTAGACTACGCGCCGTATCGCGCGTGTTAAATCGATTGCTCGGGATCGATATATCGCGTCTGATCTAGACGGGATATAGCGATCCCTGAGCACGCTTATATCGATTCGGAACTCCACCAAAACCAACGGAGTTCCGGAATCGACATGGCGAGCCGCGGACATCGATCCCGCGCAGTGAAGACAGGTGAGTAAATCGATTTTAGATATTCGATTTCAGCTACGCTATTCTCATAGCTGAAATTGCGTATCTAAAATCGATTTTTGCGCGCAGTGTAGACCTGGCCACAGCCTCTGTGCTGTTGAGAAGGATGAAAGTCTTGGGAAAGGAAGGCATCAAGCTGAAGCTGAGGGAGACAATCCCATAGAAGGGACTATCCTTCTAGATGATGTTATGGTATCCTCTCACTCTGAGGATACTTCTCAAGGGGAGGGAACCCTTCTTATTAAGAAGAGACAAGTAAAGGGGGATTTGATAATTAGTAATCAAGACAGTTGGGTTTGTGATGACCAAGAGAACCACATGATGAACTGCCTGCTGGATGCAAAGGTTGTGATCTCTAGAGACATCTAGATGGATGTATGTGCAGTGCTGGGGAGGAGCCAGTGGTCGTGGTGCACATAGGTAGTAATGACCTAGGGAAAGGTACAGAGATCTCCTGGATGCCAGATTTAGGCTGGCGGATAAAAGATTATAGTCCAGGACCTCCATAGTAGAGTTGTCTAAAATGTTTCCAGTTCCACAGTTAGGCAGAACTGCAGGGTTTCAATGTGTGGATGAGACGATGGTACTAGGGGAGAGATTTAGATTTAGTAGGAAATGGGAAACTTTTGGGAAAGGAGGAGCCTATACAGGGAGAATGGGCTCCACCCAAACCGCAATGGAACCAGATTGCTGACATGTAAAATGAAAAAGGTTGTAGGGCAATTTTTAAGCTAAGGGTTGGGGGAAAGCCAACAAGTGCAGAAGAGCGCATGGTTCAGACAGAGACATCTCATAGAGGAGAATTTATTAACGGGGATTCTATATATCCTAGTAAAGAGGAGAGCATAGAAGTTGATAAAGTACAGGGAGGAACTGAGAGAGTCAAACAAAAACAAAACAGAGTCCTATTCAATTACATCACATGAAGGCAGACAACTAAATCCAGTAGAACCCCATTTATCCAAGCTTCCATTAACTGAACCATGAGCCACCCAGGTTCAGGTTGCCAGCCCTGCAAGGCTGGAATTCCGGCAGTCAGTACCATGGGGCTGACCATCTGAGACTTCTCCCCCATTTTAAATTGAAGGATAGAAAGCTCTTTGCCCATTGTCCTGAATGTCCAAATTGTTGATTATCTGATCTGGCCCCGGTCCCAGTTAGATTGGATGAACAGGGTTCCACTCTATTGACAAAATTTCTCTGAAGCATCTGGCACTGGCCAATGTCAGAAAACAGGATACTGGGCTAGATGGACCATTGATCTGAATCACTATGTTTCTTATATCTGAACCAGTATGAATCTTATGTTCTTACACACATTTAAATATTATTTGCTCTCAGGGCATTGCCCAATCCTGCTCTCACTGAAGTCAATAAGAACTTTGATGTTTACTTTAATGGTAACAACTGTGAGCCCATGCTTGTTTTCCTTGCCCATCTTCCAAGAGTGAGGTTTTTTAGTATTTTTAAAAAACAGGCCTAGAAAATATCATACCATTTCCTTTTACAGTATAGTATAGGGTGGGTGACTAGGTTACATGGTGTTTGTGGCAATTTTGCAAGGCAAAGTTAATTAATTGACAGCTTCTTTTCTTAATGTCAGAACCAGTTTAAGAGTCCTCAGTCATCTGAAAGTTAAGGAATTTGCTTCTTAAATAAGTTTTTTACAGCAGAACTGCTGCTGGAGTTAAGTTGGTATCAATATTTTTACTTTATAGCAGTTAGCTCAGGGCAGAACCTTGCAAATAATATTTCAGTCTAGGAAAAATACTTTAGACCTTTCAAAAAAAAAATCTTTGTTCTTTTTAAAAATCATCTATTAAAAGTGTTCCTAACCTTAGATGAAATGTGTTTTCTTCTCCTTCAAAAAATGACTTCTATTTTCCAGCTCTTTAGTTTTGACACTATTGGAACAAAAAAAGTATCTAAATTATTTGTTTTACTATCCTCTTTCTTGCTTTTTCCTCTAATACTCTTTGGCTCTTTCAGTAAGTCATGTCCACAATTTTAATTCCTACTTTCACCCTGACTCAAACCCACTTTTAACATACAACTGCAAAGGACTATACCCTAACAGGGCTAAGAACTCCAGTATTGGACCAAGCGCCTCAACTTCCACTGAACTACCTCACTAAGAAACAGGAAGGTTCTGCCTCTTGCAGGATCAAACCCATAAAGAGCAGTCCCTGTTGTCCACTTCAGGGGAGGCATTCCCTGTCTGGAGTGGAATAGAGGTGCAGGATCAAAAAGTAAAGTGGAGTTGATGGCTGTCGGCACTAATGATAATTAGCACTTACTGCAAGGGCCATGAGTTTGGCAATTTTATGTAATACAAAATAATTACAAACACAAAGAGGGCATGTTAATTGTTAAATCTGTTAATTGTTAAGATTTTAGGAGGAAAGAAGTCAAACATTAGTCAAAAGTTCCTCAAAGTCCTTAATCACTTTGGCATATTGTCTCTCATAATGCAATGTGTGCTGCAGAATATTATCCATGCACCATACAGGTCAGGAATAGGTTTTTGATGTTTTTGCTCAATTCAGGGCTGTTGTATCACCGAAGAGGAACAGCCTAGGGATTACTTGTTTATTCCTTAAATAAGTTCCTTTTGTGATGTTTATTTGCAAATATTTTATATCTGAAAGCAAGCCTCATAACTTCCATGTGACAATGGCATTAGAATAGGAGATGCTTTACACACAAATAGAACACAAGCATTTGACACTGGGTACTAATACAAGAAGCCATTTGAGTATATAATACTCCTATTACTTGGGGAATTAGTTACCTGGCAATGCTTAAGCAAGTTCCTTACTAGCTCAGAAAGACAAAATGTTACCTCCCCAAAGACTGTTAAGAACAGACAATGCCTTCTTGAATTGCTATTTAAGTTTGAAGACACTCCTTAAGTTTTAAATTACTATTCTGAGAGCTGAAAAACTCATGTAGAAAGTTAAGGATGTTTATACTTATTTGAAGCAGAACTGCAGCTGATGTTAAATCTTGATGGAGCTAAAGGGATAACCCAGAAAATGAGCTGAATAAGAGAGTTAAAATTTTAACTCTGAAGATATTCTGAGAAATTCCCACCACAGGAACAAAAGGCAATTATGCTGCATAGGTATTAAAACATACTACATATTCATGAGCTGAAACTGCTAACAAGAAAATCCAGGAAAGTGTCGAGCCAATGAAAGGATAACAGCTAATTTAAAATCCAGGCAGCCCTGAGAGGGGTGCTTACCTCCTTCCTGTGGAATAAGAGGGAGATAAAAACTCTCTGAAAAGAACAAGTAGTATAGTCTGCTCCCAGCTTCTCATCTCTGCTCAGCCTTATTACAAAAAAAAAAAAAAGACAGCCACAGAGCAGCAGCTTTCTTCCAGTTCAGGGGACATCGCCACCTAGACTTCAACATGTCTTTGTGAGATGAAGCTGTAAAGTTGCCAAGAAGTTATAATTACCAAAAAATCTGAATCTTTTACAGACACTATTGAAAGGCTATTGTAAAAATACTAATAGCTTCTCCCATTAAACACCAAAAAAATTTTAAACAATGTATTCCTGGAGAAGCGTTATTTTGCAAGTCTCAGAACAGCTCTTTGAATATCGTCTCCGAAGTACTTAAAGGAAGTAATGTGACTGTCATGCTGGTGTGAGGAAGCAGGCTTGGTGAGCTCCCACTCACCCCTTCTCTAATTTTCAGCAGAGCCCTCCACGCAGATCCTACATGTTCGATTAGACCTGGAGGAGTCCAGGAGTGCAGGCACAAGGTGAGGCTAGAGTGGAAGGGGCAAAAGCAGAGAAAATCAGAGTAGGCTAGAGGCCGCTCCTCCTCACCAACCTACTGAAGCTACACTGTCATCTTTGCTGGAGGTGAGTGAGAAGCTCATCTTCTGCCTCACTTCTGGGATATAAATAGTGAAAGACTGTAGCTTCATTCACCCACCCAAGTCCCTCCTTCCTTGGATTCCCTGAAAAGGCAACAGCAGGAGACAAACTCCCAGTGTTTGCTGGGAAGCCAAACAAAAAAGTTAACAGGTGCCCTTCATTGTCCCCCTACAAGTACTGCAAAAAGCAGCAAAATTATGGGCTGAGGACAGTCTCTCCCCCTCTCTCCTCCTGAGCACATTGGTACTGCAGCAGCAGCAGAAACTCTGATCTCCTGCCAGCATTGCTGAGCAGAGTGGAGTCACTAGAAGGCCCATCCCTTCCCCGCCACCCCCATGGAGGCTCACAGAGAGCAATGGTTGTGCCAGAATACAGGGCAGGACAGAGAGATACAGCAGGTGGTCTTACAGTTACTATGTCCATCACAGAAATGTGGCCAAGTCTAGACCAAGAAAAATGCAAAGCAGGGGGGAGTAGGGCAAAAGAAAAAGAGGATATGCCAACTACGGAGCTGGAAACAGAAAACTCAGCAGCCATGGGGATGGCTAATAAAACAGTGGCATAGATTACTGCCAATTCAATAGTAGTGCTGAAAACCTGTTTCAATAAGTTTGAAGAAAATCAAGTGACAAACCGGAAACAATGAACAGTCAAATGAACTAGCATTTGCCGTTCCAGACTTGGATGCTCGAATTGCCAGCACTGAAGAGAAGAGGCAGAGTCAGGAGGAGAGACTTGGAGTCCTGGAGTCTCTAGCCAGAACACTGCCTGAAGAACTCAAAGATTTGGAAAATAGGGGCCACAGGAAAAAATGAGGCTTGCAGAGCTGCCAGGGAGGACCAAAAGCAAATCCCTGCATACAAATGTTTGAAACAAACATTCCAAAAGCACTAAGTCTGTTGGGCAAATGAGATAAAATTAAGATGGAAAGGGCGCATCAGATCAGGGTACCAGCAACAGAAATTTGACTAGACTGTGTCCTGTGATAATATGGCTATACAACTTCAGAGACCAGGTTTTGATTCTTGACACTGCCAGGAAGCTGAAAGAAATAAGAGTGGTGAATAACAGAATCTCCTTCTATCAGAATCATTCTATAGGTTTATAGAGGAAAGGGGCTGAATTTACAGAAGTCTGGAAATAGCTTTGTTTTGCATTGATTTCCCCAGCAATCCTGAACATATAACAGACAGATGAAACTCACATCTTTTATATGCCAGGAGAAGTACAAAAATTCCTGAACTCGGTACCAGAACCAAATGCAGAAGACCAAAAGGAAGTGGGAACCAATTAGATTCAGGTTGAAACTTCATCAAAAACTGTAAGTATCCAGGAAGGGGAATTGGGATGACTTTCGAATGTAATCAAACAATGGGAAAATACTGCTTTGTGGCAGAAATCTTTAGAATGATTTGTAAGTTAAATATATTAGAAATTTTAAGTAATTTTCAGTAAGTTCTGCACAGAAGTTAATGTTAGGAAATTTTGTAAATATTAAAGACAGAAATGTTAAAGTATATGGAACACATGAATAGAATATGTAATATATGGTTTAAGTTTAGTAAATGAATATATTAAGTATAAATGCCGGGAAGCTGATAAATACTATATAGATATAAATATTTGGGAGTTGTGTGTAGAAGAGGAGGGTGAAGGTGCTACATCATAAGGACAATCAAATAGTTTGAAAAATGGGTAAAAAAAGAATCGGCAACAATCTGGTGCTCCTGGAATGTTAGGGACTAAACCACCCAATAAAATGAAAAAAATATACTTTCCACTTTCAAAAAGGAGATGGTATCACTGGCAATGCTTCAAGAAATGTCTCAAAAAATTAGTAATCAAATGTAAAAGGAAATGGGTATCTCATGTATATGGAACTTGTTTCAGTTCCCAAAAAAGGGATGTATATACTAATTAGTAGTATGGGAATGTAAAAATATCAAAATAGACAGAGCTGCAGATGGGTTTTGATCCAGGGATGTATCACAACAGTCAAGAATTCACAGGTAAGAGTGGCAGGTGATTTTAATGTCTTAACCTGATGTGGGATAGACTACCAAACAGGCAAGAAGCTCCATGAAAATAAGTTCAAAGAGAACAGGACATGAGAAATCTGGAGATACTCTCTCATTAGGGTGCAAGGTTTCATATTTTCCCTCCAAAACTGACAGAATATATACTAGGATAGATCATTTTGACACCAAATGATTTTAGTCCAACTCTAACAAGAATTTCATGTAATACATATCTTGAACCATGCAGTTGGCTTCAGGAAAATAAAGTCTAACAAATAAGAGAAAAAGGAAGAAAAAGTTTTAGTAATATATTGTTAAAACAGACTTTGAATCAAATGGAAAGCCATATTAACAAAAAATATTCTTACAGGGTATTTCTCCAGGAACCAGATGGGCAGCCTTTAAAACTGTAATGAGGTAACTTAAAATGCTCAAGTATCAGAGGGGTAGCCATGTTAGTCTGGATCTGTAAAAGCAGCAGAGAATCCTGTGGCACCTTATAGACTAACAGACGTTTTGGAAAAGGATAAATGGACACAAATCAGATATCAGGAATGGCAATATACAAAAACCTGTAGGAGAGCCTTAACTCCTGGCCCCTATAGCAGACTATAGTGTGGGCCCATCGCTGCAGCAAAAACTTCAGGACCAGCCTTCAGAGAACTGCTGAGTTTCAGATTCATCTGCAATTTGCCCATCGTCTGGACTAAAAAGACTGTGAATGGCTGCCATTACAGAACAGTTTTCCGATCCTTGGTTTCACCTCTACTGCTAGAACAGGGCCTCACCCTCCCGATTGAACTAACCTCGTTTCTCTAGCTTGCTTGCTGTCTATTACCTGCCCCTGGATTTCCACTGACCTGGTCTGAAGAAGTGGGTATTCACCACGAAGCTCACGACTCCAAACGTCTGTTAGTCTATAAGGTGCACAGGTTCTCTGCTGCTTTAAATGCTCAGAGTGACTTCAAAAGTCTCTCGATGGTGCAATAACACAGGAAGAAAAAGAGTGGCAATCTCATCATTAATCAGAGAAGTCCTGGACGACGGTATAATGCCTACTGGGTCGACCACGTGTCCTCTGCAGTTCCTGTTATTCGCAGTGCAAGCTGCCTGTGCCCCAGGGGACCGAACCGACAGGTAACCATCAAGTGATCCATCCCCTGTCACTCATTCCCAGCTGTTGGTAAAGAGAGACTAGGGAATCCCTAAATTCTATAAGATGTTTTAAAACCACAGGTAATTCCCTTGTTAGCTAATATATTTCAGCCCTCTTGGGCAACAGAATGCTAATCAAATGCCTTATATCAAGCAAAGGCTGATACCTAAAAAAACACCTAAGAGCTTATCAGATACAGCACCATAGAGTCTGATTAAATAAATAAATATACTAGTAAAATTTTAACTAAAATACTAGCATTCAGATTGAAGACAATGCTTAAATTAGTACTCCAAAGTCAAATGGCTTTACAAAAAGGAAGAAGCAATTTAAGAAAACTTCAACATCTGTTGATACAGCTTTGCAGGAGTACTAATAAAGAGGAATGAATACTACCTATGGATGTAGAACAGTCTTTCAGTTCAGTAGAATACCATTCTTTATTTAAACTGTTGGAGAAATATGGTTTCGGGGTACACTTTCAAAAGTGGATTAACATTATGTACAAAAATTGTAAAGAATATATTTAGGGAAATATTGCAAAGACTTAGGGCTTGTCTACACTTACTGTGGATTGACGCTGTAGCGACTGATCCACCGGGGGTCAATTTAGCGGGTCTAATGAAGACCAATTAATCCACTGCCAATTGCTCTCCTGTCAAATCCAGTACTCCACTGGAACGAGAAGCATAAGGTAAGTCGACAGGAGAATTTCTCCCATCAACCCAATGCACTGTAGTCAACCTATGGTACGTCAGCTCCATCTATGTTATTCATGTAGCTGGAGCTGCGTAACTTAGGTCGTAGTGTAGACTTGCCCTCAATGAGTCAATACCATTATACAGAGAAACAAGACAAGGGAGTCCTTTATCAATGTTATTATTTGGTTTAATTATAGAACCATTAGCACAAACAATCAGAGATACAAGAAATTCAAGGAACAGGAAACAGTTTAGTTATACACTATGACCTCATGCTTTTGTAAGAGCTAAAAATAAAAAGCTCTTAAAATTACTCATCTTTGCCTATTAATAAATGGTCGATGTTGTCCATGATAAACCAAACAGGTCTTCATCTGCCCATAAAGTTCTTTTACCATCTATAAAGTTTTAGTTATCTAGGCTATTCTGAGACAGAATTCAATACTAATTTTGGGAATAAGGTACTTTGATGCCTTCCAATGGTAGCCCATCTTTTAAAGGTGCAATCTCTGTCAGTCACAGGGAGTGCTCTATGTAAGCTCTCTACAGAGAAACCTACAGAAGACACTAACTGAAGTAACCACTGTTTGTTTTGTTTAATATTTTCCTTTAACAATAGAGTAGCCAGTTATTTTGCTTGTTTTTAATTGCAGTGTCTCTTAAGGAATGACTATCTTAATTACATGGAGATTTTTGTAAGTCACATTCCTGTATTGGCATTGAGAGAGAGAATTTCTAGTTTGATGTGCCATTTCCTATTTCTCCATATTATACATTTTTAGTAATTTTGTGGATGAAAATTCTTGGCACTCAATTTAACACACCCCTTGTCTCCACAGTGCTCTGGAGGCTGAGCTGCCCCAGCAGTTTACATGAAAGCAGGAAGACAGAAGCAGTGTCTAACACCATGTTTGGGGATACCATTACATTCCACTCTACTGTCTTCCTCTGAGAGAAGGAGCTATTTATGTGCTACACTAGAAGATGGTAGCCCAGTGGGTTTGACTCCTAGTCTTTCTTTATCATAGAGTCAAAAAATATTAAACAGTTTGCAAAAGGATATGTGCTGAAGCTCTGTTGGTATAATGGAGTTGGACCAATTCCTCTGCGTGAACCTGGATTTACTTCCCACAAGACACAACAATATTCATATATGGCAAAGACAAAGGCCCAAATCATTAAGCTTTGCTGCATTCAGCTTTGCAATACTTAAATGATTTAGGAGCCTAAATATCATTTTCAAGTGGGACAAGATGGGTGAGGGAATATTTTGTGTTGGACCAACTTCTGTTGGTGAGAGAGACAAGCTTTTGAGCTTGCACAGAGCTCTTCTTAATTTTCAAAAGGGATTTAGGCACTTCAGAGTCTCAATTCCATTGACTCCTCAGTGCCTAAATCCCTTATTAAAATGGAATTTAGGCTCTTAAATCAATTAAGCCTTGCAACACTGAGCACAATGCTTACATGTCTTGAAAAATCTGGACCACACTGCCTTTTCTCATCTGTGCATCTTTGTCTCTGACTCACTCAGTGGTGGAGACAGAGATCCCAATACTTTTCCAGCAGCAGAGAATCCTGTGGCACCTTATAAACTAACAGATGTTTTGGAGCGTGAGCTTTCGTGGGTGAATACCCACTTCGTCAGACGCAGGTAGTGGAAATTTCCAGGGGCAGGTATATATATGCTAAAGCTACGAGATAACGAGGTTAGTTCAATCAGGGAGGATAAGGCCCTGTTCTAAAGCAGTAGGTGTAAAACCAAGGGAGGAGAAAACTGGTTCTGTAATTGGCAAGCCATTCACAGTCTCTTGTTTAATCCAAGACTGATGTGTTCAAATTTGCAGATGAACGAAGCTCAGCAGGAGTTACCTTCGGCCTTTGAAGTCTGGTCCATGAAGTTTTTTTGCTGCAGGATGGCCACCTTAAGGTCTGCTCGATAGGTGGCCAGGGAGGTTGCAAGTGCTCTACACTAACAGGTTTTCTGTATATTGTCCAACCTGAATCTGATTTGTGTCCATTATGGCGCCGCAATATGCCCTTCTGCTATGTACATCGGCCAAACTGGATAGCTCTCTACGAAACAACGCGATAATGGATCAAATCAAATAGGATATCGAATGGCAATATTGACAAAACCTGTAGGAGAGTACTTCAACCTCCCTGGCCACATTTAGCAGACCTTAAGGTGGCCATCCTGCAGCAAAAAAACCTCAGGACCAGACTCAAAGAAAAGCTGCTGAGCTTCAGTTCATCTGAAAATTTGACCACCATCACTTCAGGACAACAAGACTGTGAATGGCCTTGCCATACAGAACCAAGTTCTCCCGTTTGGTTTTCACCAACCTCAACTGCTAGAACAGGGCCTATCCTCCCGATTGAACAACCTTCTTATCTCTAGCTTGCTTGCTAGCATATAATACACTGCCCCTGGAAATTTCCAGCTACCTCGTCTGACGACAGTGGTGTTCACCCACGAAAGCTCACGCTCCAAAACATCTGTTAGTCCTCTAAGGTGCCACAGGATTCTCTGCTGCTTTTACAAAATCCAGACTAACCATGGCTACCCCCTGATACTAATACTTTTCCATTACAGTGAGTGCAGTAAGCCACAGACTGTAAAAGGAAACCAATTCAGGTTGGTTCTTTTTCTTTAAGAGGGCTTGTTCATTCCGTTCTACCACATTTGTGCATTTTTGTCATGCTGCACAATGAATAGCAAGCAAGCTAGAGATAACGAGGTTAGTTCAATCAGGGAGGATAAGGCCCTGTTCTAAAGCAGTTGAGGTGTAAAACCAAGGGAAGGAAGAAAACTGGTTCTGTAATTGGCAAGCCATTCACAGTCTTTGTTTAAGTCCAAACTGATGGTCAAATTGCAGATGAAACGAAGCTCAGCAAGTTATCCTTCTCCTTTGAAGTCTGGTCCATGAAAGTTTTTTTGCTGCAGGAATGGCCACCTTAAGGTCTGCGATAGGTGGCCAGGGAGGTTGCCAAGTGCTCTACACTACAGGTTTTGTATATTTCCAACCTGATATCTGATTTGTGTCCATTATGGCGCCGCAATATGCCCTTCTGCTATGTACATATCGGCCCAAAACTGGATAGCCTCTCTACGGAACAAGGAAATGAACAACAAATCAGATAATCAGGAATGCAATAGACAAACTGTAGAGAGTACTTCAACCCTCCCTGGCCACATTATAGCAGACCTAAGGTGGCCATCCTGCAGCAAAAAAACTCAGGACCAGACTCAAAGAGAAATGCTGAGCTTCAGTTCATCTGAAAATTTGACACCATCACTTCAAGGACTAAACAAGACTGTGAATGGCCTTGCCAATTACAGAACCAAGTTTCTCCGTCTTGGTTTTCACAACCTCCAACCTGCTAGAACAGGGCCTTATCCTCCCTGATTGAACTAACCTCTTATCTACTACTTGCTTGCTAGCATATATAACATGCCCTGGAAATTTCCACTACCTCGTCTGACGAAGTGGTGATTCACCCACGAAAGCTCACGCTCCAAAAACATCTGTTAGTCTACTAAGGTGCCACAGGATTCTCTGCTGCTTTTACAAAATCCAGACTACATGGCTACCCCCTGATACTTAATACTTTTCCATTACAGATGAGTGGCAGTAAGCCACAGACTGTAAAAGGAAACCAATTCAAGGTTGGTTCTTTTTCTTTAAGAGGGCTGTCATTCCGTTCTACACATTTGTGCATTTTTGTCATGCTGCACAATGAATAGAAGTGGGTATTCACCCACGAAAGCTCACGCTCCAAAACATCTGTTAGTCTATAAGGTGCCACAGGATTCTCTGCTGCTTTTACAAATCCAGACTAACATGGCTACCCCTCTGATACTTAATACTTTTCCATTTACAGATGAGTGGCAGTAAGCCACAGACTGTAAAGTGAAACCAAATTCAGGTTGGTTCTTTTCTTTAAGAGGGCTGTTCATTCCTTTCTACACATTTGTGCATTTTTGTCATGCTGCATCAATGAAGATGAGGAATAAATAACGTATTACACAGATCTGGAAATTAAAGAGCTTGCAATTTGAATAGGCCAGGCACACAAAGGAGATATAATGATCTCTATATTGCAGATGGGAAACAGAGTGTGACCATCCAAGGACACACAGGAAGCCTGTGGGGGAGTTAGAAATTTAATCTATTTCCGAAATCCCAATCTAGTGCCTTAACCACAAACCAGTACTTCTGCCCTAGGTAAAATAATTGACTTTTTCAAGCCAGAGTGACTGTACAATTTGCACTGGATTTAAAAAAAATGGCAGGCATTTTTAATGCTAAATAATTTTTATAGCACTTCAAAAAAATGCATATAAGAGAAGAAAATGAAGTCATAGCAATACATACAGTACTGCATAAAGATATTTTTCTTTACTTTTGCTCAAGAAAGTAATCAGATCATCATGGGCAAATACTTCAGAAGCCAGAGTTCAAACCTATTATGATAAAAATAGTTCTCAGCAAACAATGTAGAGTCCAATTAAAATGACATGTTGGACCATAAGGCAAAAAGCAGAGTATATAAGCCACACTACAACAATTCCAGAGACAGATGAATGACTGCCAGACTAAGACAGCTTGGGAGGTACAGTGCATGAATGCAATGACCAGCACAAATGCCATTTGTGGAAAGGAGGGAAGAAAAATACATACGTGGGATTACAGCCTCTAGGAAGCTGACCAAAAAAAAAAAAAAAAAAGAGGACACAAGGAGTTTTGGAAGTTCTTCCTTGGTCCATCTTATGTTATGGCTATTAAAGATAAAAGAGACAGTATCGCTATGATGAAGCTAACACTGTACCTCAGCATTACTGGGATTGTTTTTATGACTACAAAAGACACTTGTTGATAATTCCAGCACATGTTTTGGGACTGAGAATGACACAGGTAACAACTTTTTGGGATGGGTTAGGGGGGAAACCCTTCCACAGTGAGTTGGCAGGGATCACTTAATCTTTCTCAGAAACCTTCAATACCTTCTACCAGGGTAAATTAATAGAACAGGCACATTATGGTTTCTCCCTCACAACATACTTATCTGGTATAAGGACAGCGCAAGGAACACTATATGCCTAATAACTGAACAATTCTGCATTGGGTGTATATCTAAATGAACTAAGAGGCATTAAATTGCTCCTAAGGAATATACCATCACAGGAATGCCTGCAGAAATACAACCAAGAAGCAGCAACAAACCTGTATAAAACAGCCAGAGAATGAGAATTAAAAAACACATAAAAGACCAAACTAATGGTAACAAAAGACACACACACACCAGGCTAACCTAGTCAATGGTATAGACAAACAAGTCGACAGTTTCTGCTGCTTGGTTCCATGTTAACATATGGCAACAGCTATGAAGATGACATTGACAAGCAGGTAGCTACTGCCAAAAGAATGTTTGCATCCCTGAATAAAAGTGTTTGGAACCTTCAGTTTGTGTCCATGAGAGCTAAAATCAGATTATATACAATGCTTATTGTTCCCATCTGACTTTATGGTTATGAAACATGGATACTGATAAAGCATCTGGAGCAAAAGATTCAAAAATTTGAAATGAGATACCTGAGCCATATCCTGGGCCTCACAAGACTAGATAGACTAAGAAATTACCACATCCATAGAAGACTGAAAGTACAGCATAGATCACAGTCATCAAAAGGCACCAACTATAGTTGTGTGGTCACATTGCTAGAATGATCCCAGCCCAGCCATCTAAAATTGTACTCCATGAAAGCGTGCATGGAGAGAGGTGCTGTGGACAACCAAAGAGATAGTGGTATAGCAGGGTATGTAAAACCATCCAGGCAACACCCAACCAGGGCTCAACACAGATGTGGATGGAATCTGTTCATAAACTTGGCTTTACCCAACTTTGGTACTAGGAAAAGCAAAGATGAATTTCATAAGTGACGTTAACCTTTGAATAAACTTTATTGTCCAGTTAGCCAATCAAGTTGTTTGTGAGTAAATAACAAAGGGTGATTTGTTCATGACCAAAAAAAACCAAGCAGGAATTGTCTAAAACAACAACAATTTTGGGGCTATTGACACCTAGGATAATTAAGGAATGTGGTGCAATACATTTGAGCTTAGAGCAATTGTGAATTTCAAGAGCTTGTGAGAGTTAACAGACAGACAATGACCAATCAGAATTGTGAGAAAGAGAAAGGGAAGAACAGTATCAAAAGGGTGATAGGTCCATCTGAAAAAGTGTGTGTCTACAGTTGCAAGTTTAATTCAGCTTTTTTAGAACATTATGCATAATTTTGCACACACAAAAACCACTTTCCTGATCTGCATTAGAACATAAGAATGGCCATATCCTGTCTTCCAACACTGGTCAATGCTGGGTGCCCCAGAGGGAATGAACAGAACAGGTAATCATTGAGTGATCCATCCGCTGTCTCCCATTCCCAGCTTCTGACAAACAGAGGCTAGGGACACCATCCTGGCCTGTATTGATGGAGATCCACTGGTGCTAACATGCCACATAAGGTGGGGAAGAACTGTTCCAGCCAATGCGCTGGAACAGCTGTGGAAGGATGCCTGCAATATTCATCTCTCTCCTTCCCACCCCCACAAACAAACTCTATTGACTTCAGTGATCTTTGGATCAGATTCTATCAGTTTCACTGGAAATAAAACAGTGGCCACTTTGTGCCTCTCATTAAGTCTGATGACTCAGGCTTTGGGCCAGATGTGCACTACTGAAGGAGAGAGTTCAGCCATTTAACTACATTAGTTCAGTGTCAGTGAATTGGGCCTTCATTATACAATGGAAATTGCTTTTTCTAGTGCTTTGATATATTTGATTTTTTGCGATTGTTTGATTAAAGTAGAATTTCTATTGATGTTTGTACATGGTGTCTGGTAATTCGTTTCCAAGCTCTTTAATTCCTAGCTATACTAAATCCCATTATGCCCCATTGCTGCTTCTTTCTAATTAGAAGAATAAGCTCGATATCTTTCCCATCTGTCCTTTGGGATTCTTTGCATTGCCTTTTTCCTCACTTTGTGAGTACTCCCCACACTACCTTTAAAAAGTCCGCATTATTATCTAGAGTAGAGAAACCCCCATAAAAGAGCCCATTTACCTCTTGTTTCAGAAGATACCAGTGTAGCAGGTCACCCACCGTATAGAACAGCTATGGAGCATAAATATCAGCCATAATATTTTTCCTTTACCATGGAGAATTTTAAGTCTAGCTAGAATGAGACATTTCCCTTAGTAGGTGCACTGTCTTATATGGACTAGTAGTGTCAGAATGCCAGAAGAGGCCTGATTCACCCTGCATCATTCCTGTGTAACACCACTGAAATACATCAATGTCACAGCAGTGTTGCACCAGCATATGTTGGAGAAATGCAATGATTAACTAGGCCCTTGGTTTGTAAAAGTAATACAGGTGATGACCCTCCCATCTGAGTCTCTTACATATTGATGGCTCCAGAAAAGGAAGGCTATGAAAAGATTATGAAAATCCTGCGACCCCGGCCTGATCTATACAGAGATTTTAAGCCCGTGTCATATTGTTTGTTTTGTTTTTTCAGTTCTGTTGCTTTTCTTCTTCAGCACTGTAGCACAGTTAGGAAGTGTGTGTGCACGTATGCATGAAAAGTGAAACAAAAAAGTTTGTCAGCTTTTCAATTAGTTGAAAATTCAAAAAAAAAAAATCAGTTTGATTCCATTCAGGTCAGATTTTTTCCCCCAGAACTGCCAGGGAACTGGGGAAAAAAAGCCAGTTATTTGCCCAGCTTTACTTAGAGATGAACAGTTAAAAGGTATCCAACCATCTGTCCTCTGAACTGGCTCATTCTTTACAAAGGTATAGCTGAATATGTGGCAAGGAGACCATGTGAGAGTCTGGATCCAGATACAGACTAGGTACAATTCCTATGAAATTTTGGCCAGTTTGGGCCATATCCAAACCAGAATGGGAAGATTGGTTGGTTTTGAACCATTGAAACTGACTAAGCAACTTAGGCTTCTTCTGGTTTGGGATTAACATGGAACCATTCACCCTGGAATTTAGGAAGTTGAGATTTGCGGTTCCCATCAGACTCATTTCTTATTTTAACAGGGATTTGGATTAAAGGGAGAAAGGCATCATATCTGGGTTATCTGAGCTATGTTAGGATGCAACAAACACTGCCAAGAAGGCATCCAGAATCCTAATCCAAACAAATTAATAGGTATCAGATGGTTCAATAGTGTTTTAAAGGAAATAAGTGTATTCATTTCAAAACCTACATTAAAAGCACCTGTTTTGCTGAAACTGCATTTTCCTTGATTTAACAGGGCACTACCTGCACAGTTATCCATTTAATTCCAGCTGTCAGAACACTGAGGTCTCCTGCTGAGAACATTAGCAGTCCATATAGGTTCTTGACCGTCCTGTTCGACAGCAGAGAATCCTTGGCACTTATAGACTAACAGATGTTTTGGAGCGTGAGCTTTCATGGCTGAATACCCACTTCGTCAGACCGCAGGTAGTAGAAATTTCAGGGGTAAGGTATATATACTAGCAAGCAAGCTGAGATAACAGGTTAGTTCATCAGGGAGGATGGGGCCCTGTCTAGCCAGCAGAGGTGTGAAAACGCAAGGAGGAGAAACTGGTTCTGTAATTGGCAAGCCATTCACAGTCTTTGTTTAGTCCAGAGCTGATGGTGTCAAATTTGCAAATGAACTGAAGCTCAGCAGTTTCTCTTTGAAGTCTGGTCCTGAAGTTTTTTTGCTGCAGACAAACATTAGCCCCACTTTCTACTATATGACCTCCTGCTAGGAGTTTATAGTCATTAACACACAGGAGTGCCACCTCTTGTACGGCAGCAGGGTAGCGCAAGTCATGGATCTGAACAAAGACCATCATCACAATAGCCTCAAAGTGAGAAGTGGGAGAACAGTCACCTTGGGCCATGGCTGGTATTCCAAAAGAATAGGAGAACACTTCAAGGAAATGGATGCCTATAGGACAAGCTGAAATTAGAAGCAGACCTTCCCCCCCAACACACACACACACACACCCCATGAGAGACTATGAAAACAGAGTTCTGTTAGGTCAGGTGGAGCCACTGAAGAAGTAACTGGCAATCTTGCAAAGAGGCATTTCTACACTGACTGAAACTAGCACAGAGTAGATCAGCAGCCTAGCAGTGGCAATAAAACCTTCAGGTAAACTGAGGATCTGTATTGACCTAAAACCACTGAGCAGAGCATTGAGGAGAAGTCACTACACATTACAAATAACTGAAGATATGCTACCTTGTTTACCCAGGGCAACAGTGTTCACTGGCAAAATAATGGAGTCTGGCACATTGAGTCATCCAGCTACTTCACAAACTTTGCTATGCCTTTTGGCCAGTACTGCTGATACAAATGCCTATCAGCCATCAGCAGGCCTGACTCAGGCGATTCAAAAGAAACAAGATTTATGAATAATACAGGGGACCAACAGGACAAAACCCAAATGAACAAAGGAAGTCCAACAGTGGTAACACAAGCAAGAAATGGGAGACTGGATCAAACCCAGCACATTTAAAGGACTGTGAGGCCTAAGAGGTAGCAATGGGACACTGGTAAAGGCTATTCCCTAGGGTAGGCAATGCACCTCTGGCAAGAACTTGGAGGGAAGAGCACAGGCTGCAGGAGAGAAGTGTTTGGAGAAGGCACTAGGAACCAAGTCTGTGGGCACATGGCTAGAATGCTAGCTGCAGCATCACTGTAAAGTGCTCTTAATAATGAGTCTATTTAGTTTTACAAACATGGAAACCTTGTGTTATTCCCTGCACAAAGTACATAAAATAATGTATTGTTTTCCCTACTCTACAGATGAAAACTGAGGCAAAGATTAAGTGACTTGCCTGAAGCCACATAAGAAGTTTCAGACATAAGCCGAGAACCCAGATCTGCTAAGTCCCAGCCTAGTGGCTTAACTACAACTGCATTTGTTCTAACAGTCACCTTTCTACAATCATTTCTGTAGCAGCGCTCGAATATGGGTGCAAGGCACTTTATGCTACACCCCCACCTCACTGCTGCTAGTTGAAAAGGGGATGGGGGAGGGAAAAATTGAAGCAGATCTTCACTTATAGGGTGGCAAGTGGGTAGAGAATTTGAGCACTGTTCTGTACTGTACTGAGCAGTAACAGAATTAAATTTAACCTCCATAAGATTGTTCTCATGAAAGCTCTGCTGTTATGCCACCATAATGCTTTCAAGCTTTGGCCATGAAATTACAGTTATAGCCCTATAGCCATGTAATACCTTGAAAGCCTTATTGATTTGTCTAATTGATCTTTTAAAGCTTTTGTTTAGCTCTTGTAAATACTGATGAACTAAGGACTGACTCTGTAGTCTGTGTGGTTATCAACAAGGTTTGGAATGCCTGATGTTGCTATGGGTGTAAAGGTAAATTTTTTAAAGCTTGATATTTATTCTTCTGATCTGCATTTAATTACATTTCCATCAGCTTGGGGAATTATAGAAACTAATCAGTCTTGTTTTGGTTGACAGTCATTTTAGTCACATTTAGATTCCCATACACTAGACCATTTATTCTAAAAATGTTTAGAGTTTATTATAAAAACTACTTCTCCAGAAGTTAAAAAAGCCACATGTACAGCCTGAACTTCAGTTTAGGCCAATTTCAATCTTAGTAAAGATAGTGTTTTACAAGAGCAAAATTTAGAGTAGACTTGTACTTACAGGGTCTTTTAGTTTATCCAAACAGTAATGCAAGTTTACTTGTTTATAACTAGGATCGAATTCACTTGGAATATATCTGTAGGCTCCCATTTGAACAGTTTCTTCTTACTGTCAAAACTGAAAAACTGGAAGGGAATCAAAGCAGTTGAGTTATACAATGAAGGGAAAGAAAGTCTATGTTCATTAACTACCAAGGAAAGAGCAGTAAGACCTCAAAGCAGGGCTCTTCTTTTTGAAAACCCAGCTCCTAGCAGGTGTTGGAACCTTGCAGGGAGATGCTAATGGGCCCTGACAAATCAGTCTCTCAGATGTAACAAGCTAACTCCACTATATGACTATAAGAAAGGGCCCTCAGGGCAGAGGAAGTTAGGTTTATGCCTAAGGGCTTCATGCCTGAGGAGGCGGCTTGGTTGAACTTGTTAATAAAGCTATATCACAGGAGTGGGGCAAGTTTGACACTATGCACTGACTATGTGTGGAGAAGGATCACAACAGTACCTGTTTAACATACTACATGACCTGCTAGTCCACAAAGGATAAATCAAAATAGTGAGAGGGCTCTATTGGGTACATCAGTAGGTATTGGCCTGAGTCAGTTCTCAGTAATGGGTGGTTGCCTTTTTTTTTCCTTCCTGTCTTCTTCCTGGCTGACTTTTCCAGATATTTTATCACTGGAGGGTCCTGGTAACTTTCATTTAAGGGCATAAGGCCATTGCGTCCTAAGCAGAAATGCACAGCTGCCTTCTAAATTACTGGCAGGTGGCCTCAGGAAAGGAGCCACAGACTTTCTATTTTAAATAGAAAAGCCTCTGCTGTGGCTAGCATTAGCCAGTGACAGCTGACAGGTGTTAGTCATATCACTTAATGCACTACTGGAAGGTGCTGCAGCGAGGGGGGCTGTATAAGAACTTTGGATAGTAATTTTCTGTTCTCTATAGTAGCAGTTACTAGTATTAGGGGTTTCCACTCCCACATACCTGGTTCTGGAGAGTGACGTGATCCATATCATAACTGAGATTGTGTGATGCTTTTATGCAAAAAAGAGTTAATATAAGTTGTGTGATAGTTAATCCTGGTCAGATTTTGGGGGTAAATAGTATGCATTACCCTGTGTATTAAATAATCAGAGGCTTCCACTTAGTTGCTTAGTCACAGACATGTTTAACTATGCAGTTTTTATAAAGCTTAAGTAGATATGAATTTTAATTAGTTTATTGATTTTCACTCGCTGATTTATCTAATAAGTAGTATGCTGTATTAGCAAAAGGCTGTGTTACATATTTGCCCAAGAGATGTGACTAGTTCTAAACTAATTGTGCTGCTCCTTTAACTAAATAACACTAACAAGTCCCAAGATTCCACCTCAGGTGAAGTGCAAGGTTGGGAGAGATGAAAGACCATTAATTAGTAATTCCCTGGAGATATCACTTACATAACCAAATACTGCTGTGCCTTCAGGGTGCTAAGGAAAATAAGTGCTGAGAAAGCATCAATCATTTAGCAATAATTTACACAGCAGTAAATTAGAATTCTATTTTTCATTGTCAGTATTTATTGGAGTCATGTATACATTTTCACAAATATTCTCCCCCCCAGCCCCCTCAGAAATATAGTATATACATTAGATATACTGCCTAATTAATTCCAAGCCAAGACCCTGATCCTGTATTAGGATTTGCTAGCATAGACCCCTGCAGAGTACACTAGAAGTCAGGCCTCCAGGCTATCAGATCCTAATATAGGATCAGGACCTAATCCCTGAGGAGAATGCTGAATAACCTAATAGTTCTAAACTAGTGATAGGTAACCTGCAGCATGTCAGGGTAATCTGCTGGCAGGCCACAAGACAGTTTGTTTATATTGACCATCCACATACACAGCTGCCTGCAGCACCTAGTGGCTGTTGTTTGCCACTCCCAGGCAATAAGGGCTGAGTGAAGCAGCACAGGGACATGCTAGCCACTGCTTCCTACAGCTCCCATTAGCCAGGACTGAAACTGCAGCTACTGGGAGATGCAGGTGGCCATGCCCATGAAAGGCTGATATAAATAGGCCATCTTGTTGCCCAACAGCCAGTTACCTTGATGGACCACAGGTTGCCCACCACTATTCTAAATGCTGCCCCCAGCATGCAGCTGGGCTGTACACTGAAAAATGTTGTTGGAGACTGAAGGAAAAGCAGTTCATTCCTATGTGATTAAACAGCATTGTTATGGGCTCCACAGTCAGGTTACACCTCCAGCCTCCCATGCTTGGGACCACACTAGTTGTGGCAGGCAGACCCTTCCAAACTACTGGAGGAGTGGATTTTTTAATCCTAGAGCAAATTATGAGGAAAAGAAAGAGGGGAGTGTCACTGACTCAAGTTCTCATCCATAACAGGATCAGAACACATCAGTGCTGTTACCCTGAAATCTGGATCCAAGGCACTTCAGTATTGGTCTGCCTATAATTCTAAATTGATTCATTAATTCTTCTATCCAAATGGGGAGAAAGACAGTTACTCGCCTTAAGGGAATTGCCAGGAAGCTTGTCTCTCACCTGCAGAGGACTCCCTAGAGCAGGCTAATCCTGCTAACCCTTGAAAGAGCACAGATACAGTCCTCCAATCAAAACTAGGCACACAAGCAGTAATGCTTCAAAAACAAAGTCTTATATTGTAACCACCTAACTTTCTCTTAATAAATATCAAGAAAGAAATTATACTGTATCATAGGCAATAAAGCACAACTGGATTACCTTTAATGGTCTTGCATTTAAGTAGTACCAGAGACTAAACAAACTGTTAAAACAAATACAATGTTGCAATTTCAAAAACATATGCATAAGGCCTCTAATACAATAATCAGGACAATGTAACATACAAGAACCCCATGGATATGAATAAAGCAGTGCTACAATATAGTATTAAACAAGTAACAATCACAATTCTGCAAGTAGTGACCAGCTGCTCACAGGATGGGGTAAGGCAGTTCTCACTCAGCAGCAGGTATCCAGCTTTATTGACCAGCATACACACAAGCAATCTTATAGAATAAGCAAAAATCAGACTTGCACTCCTTTCTCTCAGTTCCTACTGACTCATCTTAAGTCCTTCTGATCTGTCACTCTTGCTTTCCAATCTCCAGTCCTTCCCAGCAATTGCCACATTCTGCTCTTCTTCCACTACTGCTTCTTCTCTTTTCTCCTTTTCCTGCCACACACACCTTCTGACTGGCCAACTGTCTCCTTATATTCAGTTTTCTGTCCTTTTCTGATTGGTTGACTTTTCAAGCTGCCTGCTCCCTGCATGGGTGGCAATTCATTCAGCCAATCAGCTTTGCCCTCTCATCATAGCTACTCCCCCTTCTGTCCCCTCACTGCAGGTGTTTCCAGTCATTCTCCTGACCTTTGTTCGACCCTTGTTTCTGACTTACTGTTGGTTAATTTAGCCTGTGTCCTCCATACTGGAAATTCTTAATAGAAAATAATAGCAATGGCCATGCTGGATTTTTATCTACAAACTATCATTAATTATAATTTACCTAAAGTATCTAGCCTGAAACTAACTACAGTTTTACCAAACCAAAGTACTCTATTGCTAACACTACCTTTGTTAAGCTGATTGCGGAAAGTGAATGTTTTGGCAATGTAAACCTCTGAGGTTTTTCCTTGCAAGCAGATGCATTCATATACTTCTGTCCTGGGTACTGCCAGTCATTACCCAGAAGTCAAGTAAGTGAAAAGAAAATAAAAGAAAACCTCTGGTAACACTCCCCTTCTTGCTGGTATGATAAACTAGTTTATCTATCCAGCACTTCACAATCTAGTGAGTTCAATGAGCGTGGGGTTTTGTCCAGAGTCGACTCAGGGTTTTCTTTCGCTGGGAACTGAGTCATCATGTCTTCATATGGCATAGTCCCTCATCTCCCTCTATTCTCACTGTGGTCACACTCGTGTGTATTATAATACTTTCTTTTCAGGTAAGGGATCTTCATTTACTTTAGTTGTTTGAACTTTTGCTTGATCCAATATACCAGGGCAATAAGCATAATTACTATTAAAACTTGGAATACTAAAATGATTACAATGGGATGTAAAACTACATTAAAGAATTCTGTTACTGTGCAACTTCCCTAAAAACACTTCCCACCATCTCGGTTTGGTATCCCTTCTTATATACTCAATTGCTTGTTCAAATTTCTTAGTGGAATGGTGGACAGTGATCATAACGTTCTGTGCATTCTCCTGAGCCTTTTGTAATTGTTTTTGCAATTCAGGATGACTCAATTGCCTAACTAAACTTATGGTTTAATCCTAAAGGGATCAGGTTAATTCTTTCATATATCTAATACTGATCTTTAATTTCTTCATTCTTAATTTCAGGTATCACAAACTTGAAATCTCACCAATTACTGAGGTAATGTTACACAAACATGTTTTCAAAAGGATTATGGGTTACATTTGTATATGTAATTTACTTCAAATAGTGTGCACCAACTTCTAATACATACACATTTTCTTCCAACCTATACAACAATTGAACCGTTAAATGGAAAATGATCTAATTAGTAATTGCATTTTCCTCTTTCTTCATTTAAACATATGTCATAAGGTTGAATCTCACCATTACTACAAATATATCCAATTCATTCTTCCATGTACAATTTGAAAGTTGTGGTGATTTCTCATCAGACCTTCACCACATCAATACTCCCTTTCCTTGATCTCTGAATAAGATATTAAATTTGTGGGCATCATCTGTGATGAGTACCTTACCCATGTAATTTTGCATCATAAACTCTATAATTCAAACAGGTCCTATTACTACTTTTTTTTTACTGTATTTCTTAATTTCAGAATTGTGGAAACACATTCATCTATACCAGGGTTCCCAAACTTGGTTTGCAGCTTGTTCAGGGTAAGTCCCTGGTGGGCCACGAGATTCTTTGTTTACCTTTCCTGGCCCCACCACTTCCCACAACTCCCATTGGCTGGGAATGGTGAATTGCAGCCACTGGGAACTGTGAGCAGCCATACCTGTGGATGATCAGGTAAACAAAGCATCTCGCAGCCCATCAGGGGCTTACCCTGAACAAGCTGCACACCAAGTTTGGGAACCTCTGCTCTATACTATTAGACAAAGCCTTATCATTGGATGAGACTTGGCCCATTGGATCATAGGTGTGGTGTCTGAATTCACACCACTATAGTATAATCCCGTAGACACAAATACCCAGAAGAGTTAAGATGAATAGAATTACATCCCCTATCACTTGGCTTCCCCTTCGGAAAGATAAAGAAAATGAAAGACTCTTTCCTTTTCAAAAGAAGCTTGATTTTCATTTTAGCTATAAACAAATATATAACTGTTGGTAAAAACCTTTAAACAAATTCATCTTATTTTAACAATTATTAAAATTTGCTATTCATGAAATATAAAACAAAATTCAATTCATCTTATTTTATCTCCCTACACTAATTTAATGTAACTATATTACTTTAATTTTTAACAATAACTTATTTTGTAATATTTAAATTTTAATAAGACATTCAGATCTATGAGACAATTTAAGATTCTAATAATAAACTACCTCGACGATCCCATAGCCTCCCATGCCCCTGTGCATTAGGCCAAATCAAGTTGGAATCAACCAATTCCCTATGCTAATAGCCATGGGCTGGCTGATATGGATGGGGATTTGTCCCCCTACCCCGTTCATCATAGTAGGGCCCCCAAGATCTATACTGATGTATAGATTCAGTATAGACATTAACAACCCTGTGTCTATATGGCAGAGTATCCCTACTCTAACTCCTGGGTCATTGTGGACTATCAGGACCAAAGGTCTTCCTTGAGGGTCTATAATATCAATTGTGTTATCATCAGAGGAAGAGCTACTTCTTCCTCATCCTCAGCTGTTTCCTCTATCTTCTGATTAGTCACCATCCTCCTCTATAATATTGAGTACCTTTTGTAATTCTCCTCATTCAATGTCCATTACATTCACCATATACTATTCATTTAAATCTAGTAGGTTCTCAAACCATTCACCTGCCATTCTCTCCTGTCTTATTATTTTTCTGATACTCTGTTTTTCTGAATCACTACTCTTCCTTATCCCTATTTATTTTAGAACAAAAGAGTTATCACTCTAATATCACTAACTTATTGTCTTACTGTTAGTTCAACTTACCATTAGTATTGTTAATCTTATACTTCTCATTATATTATTGTTACTAAACTTATTATACTCTGTACATATAACTACTCTTATAACTATACTCAATACCTGTGTATTAGCATCTGAACCTGTTTCATATACTTCTTTTCCTACTTCATTGTGTCTTATCCAGCATTCCATAGTACTTTCTTTATGTCTACCATACAATTCAAACTTTTTATAATATTTATGAGTCCTCTACTACCAAATCCCATATTTGCTAAACTGAACCACACGTCCATTTATTGAATACCTATATTAATGGATAGAGGAATACTTAAGGGAACTGATATTTGTTCTCCCAAAAACAACAAGGAGTGCGATGGCACCTTAAGGACTAACAGATTTATTTGGGCATAAGCTTTCGTGGGTAAAAAAACCCTCACTTTTTCAGATGTATCTGCATCTTTATGCCCAAATAAATCTGTTAGCCGTTAAGGTGCCATCGCACTCCTTGTTGTTTTTGTGGATACAGACTAACATGGCAACCTCATGATACTTGTTCTCCCAATAGCCCCATAAGCGTGTATGTGTCTCCTGACATATCATGTAATATCCACATCTACTGCTGTATTTATTATCGAAACTAATGACCCAGTATCCCTATAGCAGAGTGTTTCAATTTCTGCCTCAATAATTTGGATTGGAACCATGGGTCTCATGTACTGATCTAAATATATCTGGGACATAGTTCGAGCTCTTTCTTCTTCTTCCTCAATCCCACTTTCTTCATCTGCATCTCTTTCATCCACTGCTGCATCTAGTCTTATAACTTCATCTGTTGGCAAATCTACATTTATAAATCTGATTTCTTCATCATCCATTAAATCTCCTATCTCATTGTAACAGGGTTCACAACCTGCCCCTCTTCCTGGGGCCTGCTTGTTGCCCCCAATAAGGCTCAGAGAGGATTCAGGGTTGTGCAACATCCATGTCTTTATCTACTTACAGTTATCCCGCCACCAGTGTCTGTCTATATACAAGCATGACAGGATTAGTCACCCCCTTTTCAGGCAGAGTCATCCTTCAGCTAGGAGGCCTCCAGTTCCCTCCCTGACTTCTCCCTGGCTGCCCCCTGCCTTCTGGCACCCTCCCAGCCTTTATAGCCCTTAGCTTGTCAGGCCAGCAGGTCTTGCCAATCCTCAGGCCAGCATCAGGCCTCTTCCATCAGCCCCAATCGGTTTCCCCTGATTAGCCCCTGCCCAGTCAGCTCCAATTAGGTGCTTTTGCACCAGCACCCTGCTACACTCATCTTCCTCCATTTTCGGGATTTCCTCAAACTAAGCTATCATTTATTTATCTATTCTATTTTCCCTTTTTCTTTATCAAATAAAATAAGACCAATCACTACTTTACTTGTATGTACATATATTTTATTAACAATATTCTCTTTACTTTGCCCACAGGATATTTCTATCTAAATCTATTGGACATCCTTAATGCATTATGATGTACATCCTTATTATTCCAAGTCCATTCTGTCCCAACTCCAAAATGTATATTTCCTTGTTCTCTATCTTAACATCCAATAGGATTGTTACAGTGATTTCACTTTTTATTCCCAATTCTCCTCATACTTCATCTATATCTGAGGAGAAATAGGGTAGGAATTTTGAGAGGTTATATATATTGTTTAAAATGGAATAGGAAGATCCTGTGTCTAGCTATCCTGCTTGATATATTTTCCCCTTTTTATGTACATTATAACCACTGGTCTTCCACACTGATCTCTACATAAAGGAGATATGATTTGAAGGGGTTGTCCTTCCATTTGATAAACTACAGTTTCCGTTTTGGATGATTGGTCCACCCTTGAATTCTGACTAGTTGGTTCAAGAACAGGCACATTTTTCAAGAATTCCTCTAACTCTTGCTCTGTCCAGGTAGAGAAGCTGAAGGTAGATCTTCCTCATCCCACATCTCATTCAATACTCCTCCTTTCTGCATTTTTTTCCTATCTTATTTTCTGACCCTATAATAAGAAAGATATTGCAACTATTTTTGTTTTCCCTTCCACCTTTTGAACTGTGACGAGTGAAACCATTTTCACACTTTCCTTTTTCCTTGTCAGATATCCAATTAATACGCTGTAGGACTTTGACTATTCTAAGTGGTCCTTCCCAAATGGAGCTTAAGATATAGCCTTTCTTTTATATGTTTGCATATGACAATATCACCAGTCTGCCATTCCTGAGGGTGCAAGACTGGTCCCATTTTCCTATCCATTTGCTGAACATTTGCTTTAAGTGTTATTGCTACCTGTTTATGCATTTCAGCAATAGATTCTAGTAATTTCTGCATCCATTGGTCTTTTAACACCCTAGGCTGTAATCCATCTATGGGAGTACCAATTACTCACCATTGTTCAGGCAACCTCATTTCTTCCTGTCATGGCTTTAAATGGAGTTACACCCTGGGATACTATAGTTTCTCTAATAGCCATCAATATTAGTGGTAGTTTTGATCCCAATCTTTACCCTGTTGATTTACCACTTTCCTTAGAGCAGTTTTTATTGTTCTATTGCAGGGGTTCTCAAACTGGGGGTTGTGACCCCTCGGGGGGGGTCATAAGGTTATTAGTGGTAGAGTCGTGAGCTGTCAGCCTCCACCTCAAATCCCATTTTGCCTCCAGCATTTATAGTGTTAATATTAAATAAATGTGTTTAATTTGGGGGGAGGGAAGGGAGGATGCACTCATAGGCTTGCTGTTTGAAAAGGGCCACCAATACAAAAGTTTGAGAACCACTGTTCTATTGGTCCTTTCTACCTTTCCTGGACTCTGAGGATGTCCAGCTATATGCAACCTTTGTTTAATGCCAAAAGCCTGGCACAATCCTTTTGTAATTTCTCCTATAAAGTGAGGTCCCTGATCTGAATCTATCTCCTAATAACTTAATCCACCAGGCGTCTAGCTGTGGTTAACACTGTATTATTTCTTGTGGGGATAGCCTCCACCCATTTAGTAAAAGGATCCACTATTACCAAACAATACTGGTTTCCTTTTGCAGTTTTTGCCAGTGTACCTCCCCCCCCACCACACACACACTTCCCTCCATCCCCCCAAAATTTGCAACCTAGCCCATGGACCTTCTCTTCTCTAATGTCCTAATGATCCTTTTAGTATCTGCATTATTTGATGCACAAGGTAAACAATTGTTTACATATTGTTCTACATCTGCCCTCATATTTGGCCACCAACCTGCCATTTGCAGTTTATGAAGGGTTTTATCAATGCCCATATGTTCATCATCATGTACCAGTGAGATAATTTCAGTTCTAACTTCTTTTGGAACTATCCATACAGACATATCCTCTTCTGTTTTGGTTGCTAATACTGATCCTGTTTTATGTTGCCAAATTTTCCATCTTTGATGTCTTTCTTTTGACATCAGTTTTTGTACAGCAGGGTCTTTTCTTTGTAAAGCTGCTATATCAATTTGCTCTATCCTTTGTCTTCTATCTTAGCTACTGGGATTGATTGGGATTGTGGCTGCCATACTATCCCTTCCTGGCTCCTTCTTTAGCTTGTTCATCTGCCTTCTTATTACACTGAGCCCCTTCAACATTTTTCTTATGGACTTTTACTTTTCCTATTAATACTGATTGTGTCCTTTGCTTTGCTAATTCCCACAAGCGTATCAACTTTTCAGCATGAGCAATGCATTTACCTGCCCCTCTTTTGCCATTTGAGGCATCCAGTCTACAATAGTCCTTAAGACCCATTCAGAATCTATGAAAATAGCCATAGTTTCATCTGTTACCTGTAACTGTAGCACTGGAAAATATATCACAATTTCAACAGCCTGTGCCAAATGAGTAAACATGATCCTTTGACCGCTTGTTTATTAGATATCTTTACAGTTTCATATCCCATGTGTGCATTGCCTTCCTCATAAAAACTTGAACCATTCGAAAACCAAATTGCATCAGCTTTATCCATGATTTTGCTCAACATTGTTCCACCTTGGAAAAATATAGGTCCTTCAGGGGGAAATCTCTGGAAAGGGACATTCATGTTGTTCTCCGTAAATTATGAGACCATAAGGAACAGCATTGTCTCCCCTGGAAGGTAAAGGCAAATTTGTACCAAGAGTCTGGGTGCAAGGGGATTGTAAAGAATGCATTGGCTAAATCCAGGACAGAGAACCATTGTGCTCCTCCCATAATGGAAGCTGTCACCTCAGGATACTTTGCTACCACAGGAGCAGTCATTGGAGTTACCTTATTCAGTGGCCTCAGATTGATGATTAATCTCCACATTTTACCACCTGCCTTCAAAACTGGCCAAATAAGCATTATTTGTACTTTGTTGCTCTACCATTACTTCTTGATCCAAAAGCCCTTGGCTAGTTTTCATTAAACTGAGTTCTGCTTCCTTGGGGTCCTTATGCTGTCTTTGAGGTGGGTGGGGGGAAATCTGGTCCAGTAATTAGGCCTTCTGCTTCTATTTTTCCCCATTCTGCTTTATTATTTGTCCAGATTTCCTTATACTTTGTGCTATTTCCAGAACCTCTGTCAACCAATCAGGCCATTTTATCTCTCCAGCAGCCTTGATAGCAGCTAACCTATATCCTGCCTCAGTAGCAATTGGTTGATTTTCTGTTCTGATCCTGTTAGAAGGTATTTCCCGTAATACCTTATTTACCAAATCTACTGTCAAGTCAAGTTTACCTAACACATCAATACCAATTATTTTATCACTATCTAAATTCATTATACCAAACTGTTCTTTACCTTGTTTTCTCCCTAATTGAAAATGAATTGGAGCACTAAATGGCACTCTACTCATTGCTTCATTAAATCTCTGCAGTTTTCTGACTATCACAGGAGGTCTGAATAAATCCCTATTCTTTGTATTAACTACAGAAAATGTGGCACCTGTGTCTAACATGTTTTGCCCAAATGCTCCCCTATTAAATTCCACATATGTATATGTGGTCTACCCCAGTCATCTGTTTCTAAATGTGCCATTAAATTAATTTGATCTTCTTTTGCCAATATTGGGGAGATGGGGGCACTTGGCCTCCCTATACCTGATTTCTAGGGTGTAATGGAGCTATAGACATGCTCTTCTCATGGTCTGCCAGTCTTCAAAGTAGCTTTTCTGTAGGTAGCCCATCAATTCGTTTGTAAGGTTCATACTGCAGCAATTTTCTCCATAACCAATTTCTTCCTGGCTCACTTTTCCTATCTTCTTGTTTTAACACATCTTTGATTGGTTCTGCTGATTTCCTTGTCCTTTGAAACTATTATCAGAGAAAGTTCTTCCCAGTTTGAGAAGCACTGTGTCGCTGCTTGTGTAGCGAAAGCCTCTGGCAGGCTTGGTCGATTTGTTTACCTGCCCCATTAGCAGGTCCGGCCAATTGTGGCTCCCACTGGCCATGGTTTGCCAATGCAGGCCAATGGGGGCTGCTGGAAGTGGTGGCCAGTAAGTCCCTCAGCCCATGCCACTTCCGGCAGCTTCCATTGGCCAGAGCAGTGAACTGTGGCCAATGGGAGCTGCAATCGACCGGACCCGCAGATGGGGCAGGTAAACAAACTGGCCCTGCCCACCAAGGGCTTTCCCTACACAGAGGTGACCACAGTTTAAGAAACACTGTTCTTACCGATACTTTTTAAAGTTTTCCTTTCTGAGGTAGTTTTGAAGGTGGCATGGTCTCCCTCTACATCTCATAGTCTTTTTACTGTATCTTCTATAATGTGTACAGGGGTTTGCACAGGATCAGAGACCATTGCCATTCTGATGGTTGGATCAAAGCCTAGCATTAATGCTCTTTTAAACTGTGGGGAAATCTCATTAGTTGCTATCCCAGTGGAATGATTCCCATGTTTGTACAATAATTTCTTCCGAACTATATATGGTTCAGGTCTTTGCTTTTCCTGATGTAACCATACGGTGACAGATTTTCATTACCAATCTGCCTGGGCCCACAGTTGATCAGGCTGAGGCCACAGGATATTTTTTTGTGGAGGATTTGATGAGGCACACCAAGTGTCTCAATTTTAAAAGCTTGATTAATAAAAATATAACAGAGTGCTGGGAACACTCCCACATCACTCAGGGGAAGAAAGCAAGTGTTGAATGCCTTAAGCCTTAACCCACTTTCATATTCACACACGAACAACCAAGTTGGCCAAGTCTAGGTGTAACATCAGAAGAAGGGGTGGAGGTGGGCAGGATGGGGGGGGAGAAAGGTGGACGGGAGTGTTGTCCTGGGCCCAGGCTGTCCAAGTATCCACTGTGCTCTCCGAGTTGCTTCAGCTCTCAGGAGGGTTTTAAGTCCTGGGATCCTTTGCGAGGGGGTTTGATCAGGGAATTCTGCTCCTGGTGCTCTTTGTGCCAGTACAAACCAGCTTTCTGTGGTCTCTTCAACGTTCCCAAAACACCCTGGTTCCAGGGACATGAGGCTCAGCTCCCCCTTTTGCTGTCTCATCTGTTTTCCCATCTCTGCAGTCCCTAGTTTTTGTTTTCCTTCCTGCTGGCCTTGCTGTTTTGCAGGTCTGTGCACCTGGATTTCTCTCTTATGTCCACTTGGGCACATTCAAGCTCCCAGCTTTCTTGGCTGTCAGCCAAGTCTCAGCTGTAAGCAGTGTCCTTGGGCAGGAGCCAGAGTCTGATCTTTGGACTGAGCTTGCTAGCTGCAGTGTTGAGTTAACTCATTCTCTGCTCTTTTCTTCTTCTCCCCACCTCCTCGTACCTACAAATGAAACTTCCACTCTCCACTGACACACCTTTAACCCTCCCCAAAATGCTTTGCAATGCTTCCAACAGAGTTAGCAATATGCAATGCTGATCTACCGTCCCAGGGGACTCCCTAAGGGGAGGGAGCCATTGGGTTGTGACATTACCACTGGAACTTCTCCAGGAAAGGAAAATGTCAAAATTCCTATCTGAAAACTTCAAAATGTAGCTTCCTATTAAATCCTTCTCCTTGGATGTCATAAGGAAGTCCCGCAAATTCATCTGAATTCATGCACTCTTTTTTAATGCAGAGAGATCACTTCCTGTCAATCCAGGTATCCCTGTTGTCTTAGCTAACCATCCAATCACTGTGCTCCTGTTCAAAGGACCCATCAATTTTCCTAGAACTCTAATTAGCTCAAGGGTATAGGGTCTTTCCTCTATCTTCTCTTCTGTACCTCCTCTATTTCCTTGTGCAGTAGTTTCTATTACCATGGAGGTAATTGGAGCTATGGGAGGTGGCCTTTGATAGTCTTCCAGCTCTTCTCTTGATGAGCTGTAAAATTCTGGAATAGATTTGGGATACTCATTACAACAAGGAGAACCCATGTCTTCTGCATAGGATTCCTCCTCTTCATCATGTAGGGATTTTATTGCTTCTATGCTCTCTTGTTGATTTTCAATTCTTCTTCTAATATGGGAATTTTCCTTCTACATGCTTCATGATTTAATTTTCATTCCTTTTTTGCATCTGAGATGATCAATTTCATCACTTCTATCGATTCCTTCTGTTTCCATTCTTCAAACTCTACTGTTAGTCAAATAAGAGGAGCAGGAGAAAAGCTTGTTCATTTTGTGACTCAGCGATCTGAAGTGATTGAGTAAGAAGAGTGGGTCTCAATGTATCAGCCTCTGCTGTTAGAATGGCTTTTTCTTTTCTTAGTTCCTTCAATGCTTTATTCATTTCTATATCTAGAGTTGTGGCTGTAAGCAAGAGTCCTTTCAAGGCAACACACTTTTCCTTGAGAGCAAGCCTCTCTTCTTTGGTTGGATCCATTGTTCCCATTGCTTGCGTAACTGTTGCTAAGCACTGGGCCAAATAAAAAACATCTTTCCAAAAACCCCATCTAATTTTCTTCATCAAATTCTCCAAGCTGTTTTTCAACATTTCTGAATCACCACATCTCAGTTTCCCTTTCATGGTCATTTCGAACTATTGATCCTAGTAGTTGAACACCTTCACTATCTACAGTCACCTTTTAATAAAAATAGTGATACATCGGTAAGGCTGCTGCAAATATCCGATCCCAATAGACAACATTTACTGTTATCTATACTCGCTTTTTACTTCCAAATCCCCCAGAATAGGAAAGCACAAACCAATTCTACCTTCCTGTCCCTCAGAACAGGAAAGCAATTAGGTTCACCATAGTCTCAGGATTATCTACTATATAGCAATTACTTTTGAGATCTTATGAACAAAATCTTTTATTTACCTTAATTACCTACCTTTTATGTTACTTTCCTTTCTCTATTCTTCCTTCTTACTGATTTCTTCTCTGAGTCAGGAAAAAGGTAAGAGAAGAAAATTAAAAACAAACAAGAGAAGAGAAGGAAAGAGGAGTGGGGGGGGAATTACTGCTTGCTAGTCTCCTTTTATCCAATAGGGAGTGCTGTACCCTCTCTGTAGGCCTTAAAATTATGCTTTTGAGCCTTAGGGTTTTAATAGTACCTTCAAGTCCACCCCTATAAGGGATGCCAATTTGTTACCCTAAAATTTGAACCTAAGACACTTCAGTACTGGTCTGCCTATAATTCCTAATTGATTTGTTAATTTCTTCTGTCCAAATGGGGATAAAGGTAGTGACCCACCCTAAGGGAATTACCAGGAAGTTTGTCTCTGACCCACGGAAAACTCCCAGCAGCAGGCTAATCCTGATAATCCTCGAAAGGACACAGATACAGCCCTCCGATCAAGAATAGGCACAGAAGCAGTAATGCTTCGAAAACAAAGTCTTGTATTGTAACCACCTAACTTTCTCTTAATAAATATCTAGTAAATTAAGAAAAGGAAAAGAAAGAAATTACAATGTATAGCAGGCAATAAGGCACAATTGGATTACTGTTAAAGGTCTTGCATTTAAATGGTACCAGAGACTACACAAACTTTTAAGATAAATACAATGTTGGAATATCAGTACACTCTGAACCTTTCATACAGATATACAAGGCCTCTAATTGAATAACCTTGCGAAAGTTGCAGCGCTGTAAAGTGCCAATGTAGCCAAGCCCTTAACTCATGACTATGTAACATATAAGTAGCCTATGAATTAAAAAGCACTAGAATATAGCATTAAACAGTTAATAATTATCATTCTGCAAGCAGTGACCAGCTGCTCACTGGAGGAAGTGGGGCAGTTCTCACTCAGCAGCAGGCATCTGGCTTTATTGACAGGCATAGACACAAGCAGTATTATAAAATCAGCAAAAATCAGCTTTGCACTTCTTCCTTTAATTCCCTCTGACTCCTCTTAGGTCCTTCTGATCTGTCACTCTCTAGCTTTCCAATCCTTCCCGTTGATCTCCACACGCTGCTGCTGCTGCTGCTGCTGCTTCTTCTTTCTGGTTTTCTCCTTCTCTCTTCTCCTTTTCCTGACACACACCTTCTGATTGGCCAACTGTCTCCTTATATTCAGTTTTGTGACCTTTTCTGATTGGTTGACCTTTCAAGCTGCCTGCTCCTTGTGGGGGTGGCAATTCATTCAGCCAATCGGCTTTGCCCTTTCATCATAGCTAGTCCTCCTTCTGGCCCCACTGCAGGTATTTTCAGTCATTCTTCTGAACTTTGTTCAACCCTTGTTTCTGACTTATTATTAGTTAATTTAGCCTATGTCCTCCATCTTGGGAATTCCTAATGGAAAATAATAGCGGCAGCCATGTTGTTTTTTTACCTACAAACTATCATTAATTATAATTTACCTAAAGTATCTAGCCTGAAACTAACTTCAGTTTTATGCAAGCCAAAGCACTCTGATGCTAACACTACCTGTATTAAGCTGATTGCAGGAAGTGAATGTTTCAGCAATATAAACCCCTCTGAGGTTTTTCCTTGCAAGCAGATGCATTCATATACTTCTGTCCTGGGTACTGCCAGTCATTACCCAGAAGTCAAGTAAGTGAAAATAAAAGAAAACCTCTTGTAACAGTACCAGGGGGAATGGATAGTATCTTTCGTCCCTCCCTTCCTCCCTCCTTCTTTTGTGAAATAACTGAGTGATCACAACCCTACCAAAACATTCTGGCTGTAGGCTGTGGCAAATAGAATATCAGAATCCTGTCTGTCAGATGCAGAGAACTGCAAAGCACATGCCCCAGACAAGCTGTCCAAATTAGCCCTGAAAGACACACAGCTTCAAGCCCAAGGTTCCAATTCAGAAAAGCACTTAAGTGCCACTGGTGCCAATGGAATTTAAGGAAGTGCTTCAAGTTAAGCACATGCTTGGCTGCTTTTCTCCATGGGCATCTTTAACTGAATTGGGGCCTAAATACTGCTAGAATGACAACCTTAACCTCAACCAGTAATTAAAATTAAAACCAACCAGTGGAAAGAAAATCCACAGCAGAACTAACAGGGCTAGACCAATAGAGGATCCAGTACTGAAAAACTTCACTTATTCTTATTGAAAAATATGATGGATATGGCTTTATAGTGATGTCAGTGAGATTAGTCAACTTCGTAAAGACCATTTATGTGATTAATGGCTTGTAAGACTTGGCCCTAAAAAGAGCAAAAGCATTCATAACACTGTCCTGTACACTATTCATTCTGAAAATTTGTCTCTTTGCTTCTTTATTGTGGTGTAAATCTGCTTTCAGCAGTGCTGTGGAATTCTGTGGTAGCAGGCCATATGTTAACTGGTACCACAAGCATTTGCAAGGAGACTGTGTTAAAGGGGCTCTAGAAACTGTAAATGTGAATTTCCTGACCAAAATTATTTGTCACCTATGACATAAAAGTTAAGTGAAAACGTTTGATTTCATATTTACCGAGGGGTTATGGGCCTCATCCTACATCCACTGAAGTCATTTAAACACCTTCATTGACTTCAGTAGTGCAGGGTCAGGCAGTATATGAGCATCTGAGAGCTACAGATATACACATGAGTGCTTCAAAAGCTATTTATTTGCCATCGAGACTCCATGTGTCAGTTTAAGGGTTTTTTTTGTCATCAATGAGACTAATGGATAGACAGAGATTAGAACTTTAGCCTATAACTTGGAAGATGTAGGTTTGAGTTCCTGTTCCTCCAAACACTTCCTGTATGACTCTGGGCAAGTCACTTAGGCTCAGATTTTTTTTAAAAAAAGGGTATTTAGGCTCCCATCTCCCATTAATTTCAGTGGAAGCTGAGTGCTAACTACATTTACAAATCTGGTCTCAGCGTCTGTGCCTCAGATGCCTGTCTGTAAAATGGGGATAATTAGCACTTCCTTTCCTTGAAAAGGTGTTGTGAAGGTTAGCTACATTAACAATTGTGAGGTTCTTAGATACTGTGGTAATGAGGGAACCATTATTTACATTAGACTGATACAATGTGACTGCTGGAAACTACAATTGCTCCTGAATATTCCAGCTATTTGGGTATAGAGGGGAATTTATAACAAACAAGGATTATATTCAATATGCTATGTACACATTTGAATGAAGGTTTGTAAAGAAGATGTTTGACAGACAAGTTTCAGTGCTAAACCTCAATTAATTGTGTATTCAAAAGTCTAAGTGCATGCCTTGGACTGAGACAGAGGAGTTGTAGTCCACTGGGGGGGAATGGTCCCTCCCCCGCAGGTCTGTGCGCAGCCAATCTGGCAGGGAGGTTACCTGTCATGGAGCATCAGCAGGGAGATGGGACATGAGAGCTCGGATCTGTGATCAGGGCCAAATGACAAACACAGTTACGGAGCCCTAGCCCCTGGTCAGGGCGGGGCAGCAAAGAGTCTCTGGCTCAGGCCTTCACTCAGGCTGAGCAACTGAACAGTCAGTTAGCCCAGGCCCCTGCTCAGAGCGGAGCAGTAGAGAGCCTGTGGGCTCAGGCCTGCACTCAGGCCTCCTAGCTCTAGCAGAGGGCCAACAAGTGCAGGCTTCTTGCCTAAGAAAGGGGGAGACTGCAACCCACGGATTGGGGTGGCAGGGGGGGCACAGGCCCACCCACTCCACTGCATCCTGGCCCAGGACCCTAGCAGTGGCAGAGCAGTCAGTGGTGATCCTGACTGCAACACGCTGACTTACTCACTTTCAACGTTGCAGCCAGACATCGGTTGGCTACCCCTGAGCTTTTTCCCAACTTCCCATGACGGTATACCTGGCTCATAGAGGGTCATCCTGGTCGTTAGTGAAGAAGGCCTAAGAACATAAGAACAGCTGATACTGGGTCAGACCAAAGGTCCATCAAGCCCAGTATCCTGTCTACCGACAGTGGCCAATGGCAGATGCCCCAAAGGGAATGAACAGACAGGTTATCGTGAAGTGATCTATGCCCTGTCACCCAATCCCAGTTTCTGGCAAACAGAGGCTACGACCACCATTCCTGCCCATCCTGGCTAATAGCCATTGATGGACCTGTCTCACTTTTAAACCACATTATAATGTTGGCCTTCACAACACCCTCTGGCAAGGAGTTCCAGAGGCTGACAGTGTGTTGCATGAAAAAATACTTTCTTGTGTTTGTTTTAAACCTGCTACCTATTAATTTTATTTGGTGGCCCCTTGTTCTTGTATTATGAGAAGGAGTAAATAGCACTTCCTTATTTACTTTCTCTATACCACTCATGATTTCATAGACCTCTTTTTCAAGCAGAAAATTCCCAGTCTTATTAATCTCTCCTCATACGGAAGCCGTTCTATACCTGATCAGGTCCTGACCAGCCTACAGCTCTCTCAGGGTCTGCACAGCTCCTCTGTGTTTGGGTCTGTAAATGGCCCTGGTGGTCCTGGCCAGTCCTCGGCTCCCTCGGGATCTGCTGCAGCCTCCCAACTTAGGAACTCGCAGGAAGTGTCTGTCTCCTCTAGCAACTGGGCCTCAACTGAGTTCTCCATCCCACCTTTTGTACTTCCTGTCCTGCCCACTGACTTCCGTTGGAAGGGTTGAGCATGGCGTGGCTCTGCCCACCAGGGTTGACTGAGGGGCCGCTGCCCCTCCGGGTCTGTGGGTGGCCAATCCGCCTCACTAGAGGTGTGTATAGCTCACACACAGGACAGTTACTGGATGTTTGTATAGTACTGAAATTAGATAACTGTATGCAATGTTGCTGTAGTAGCCATCTTGGTCCCAGGATATGAGAAAGAAAAGGTGAGTGAAGTAATATCTCTTACTGAACCAGTTCCTGTTGGAGAGAGAAGTTTGAGCTGACACAGAGCTCTTCTTTGGATATGGGAAACATACTCACTAGTGTTTTGGGGACCATACCAGGGTATTTATTTGTAAGCAAAAGTCTGCGATGCTGGTGATACAAATGTCTAGCTTAATGTCATTACTATATGAGGGCAACACAGTGGCTCTGCATGGTCTTTCCCTGTCTGATGTGCTATGTATTGTGTCATCTTTCCATTAGTCTTCTCTATTTTGTTTTGTTTGGTTCTGTTTTCTTACAAGAAAGCACTGAGCAAATGTAAAGTCTCTTTTTATGCTATGATGAATATGACTTATTGTGCTTTATTGGAGGGAATGCTATTTTAATGGGGGACATTGTGCTATTACCTATTACGATCATCCAACTATTTCACAACTGTCATTAGTCATTGCTAGAAAGTTTGGAACAGAGTTATTAAAACATTAAAGATTCCAATGAGGAGGCATAAGAATTAGTACATTTTTAATACTGGGGTAGGAGGCAGAAGTGATATTTGCATGAATAAGTTTGAATATGAAACCCTTACTGTAACCCACACCCCTTTTTAAAGGGCAACTGCTTCCACCCACAGCTAGTAACAATGTTCTATCCACAGGGCATGAGCTACTTATGAGATGTAATGCATATAACTTGTCAAGAACTTTGGTGGGTGGAGTGTCTGTCAAGGTAGAATTATGTTTGTCCATCTTGCCCATGAAATTAAATATCAATTGTAAATTCCTAGTGCACTTAAATGTCAATTATAATTTAAATTTAATGGATATGAATTACTATTATTGAGTGTTGTTTTTTCTAATTTACATTTGAACTCTTAAATACTATGAGCCACACATGATATACTTGTTCACACAGAATAATACAATATTATGGGCTTGATCCAGGACCCACTGAAGTCAAAAGTCCTCTCATTGACTCCAATGGGCTTTTGGATTAAGCCCTCTGAGCAGCCCCACTGATTTCAGTTAGACTGTTTGCATAACAACTATCAGAAGCAGTTCCTATTACTTCAACCACAACAATTGAGTAGAAACATAAGGTTTACATATAAACCGACAAGTGACTGACTGGAAAAATATATAGCAATGACCTCAGTCTATAAGCAATGACCTCAGTCTATAAGCATAACTCTGCATTGGTATGACTAGGGATTTCTGATAATAAGTTGATGGCATGATGTGTCTAGCTAACATGTCATCACATGCACCAGGGGGATATGATTTGCTGGAAGGTGATGGCACATACACTGCCATTAGCAGCAAGGGTTAGTTGGCAGCAAGTAAGGTCAGTACTTGCAGAAGACACAAGTATCAGTTAGTGTTAAGAGGAACAGTAATCACCACCCTTCTAGACCTTGCAACATCTCCCCCCTCCCTCCCGTAGAGTCCCATCCTTCACTCTCAGGATCTCTTGTAGAAAGGATACATCTGCCTTCCTTACTGATCACCTTCAGTGAGATAGCTTGCCAAGCCAGACTGCTCTTCCAGACTGTCAGCTGTTTCATAGCTGTGATAGTATCTGACCTGTGGGAACAAGCTAAAGGTGTTATAATAATATTGGGCCAGATCGTCAGCTGATCCAAAGTTGTACAGTCCACCTCATATCCTTGATACTTTCAAACAGAACTGCAGCATACAAATTAGCTGGTGACAAGGGGTGATGATTGCTTGAATTGATATCACAATGGCACACTTAAGAGTGATCTAAGCTATTAGCCTGGCTTTGTCTGTTAGTCTATAACCTGAACAATTAGACATGCCCTTAAATAAGTAATCTTAATTGGAATCTAGTTTCTTCAAATCTGGAAATTTGATATGATCTGATTATTAAAATCATTTAGGACAAAGGAGTCCAATCAATGAGAGCTTTTGTTTTAAAGGAACTGTTATTAAATTCATGAACTAATTAGCAGATTTACATGTAGAGTCACTCAGAAAAACCATTGTGTGCAAAAAGAAGTACTGCAAGTTAAAGGATGGTGCACGGTATTCTCCATACATGACAGGCTGAATTCCTGCTTTAGGTGCAAAACAACCCAACTTTAATTATGGAGTGACCGCCAGCACCTCCATAACAATCACCAGTCAGACTGCATAGAATCTGATCAAATGAAAAGCTCTGCGCTACCATACAAGAGCCATACAAGCAGTGGAGCACAATAAAGCTGTTGCCTCATATTTGTCATTTTACAGCCCTGCAGCTGGTGTTGCTTTTATTCTGTGTCTTCTGACTGCAAATGCCACATGAAATCACCACCACCTACATGATACTTGTACTTCTGTGCTACGCAGTTGGTGTATGATTTCAAACAGCATGTCTGGGGCTTCTGGAGTTTGCAAAGTGCCATAGGCAAAGAATTAAGGGCTAGGTTGTGCCATTTAGGTACAGCTCATAGTAAGGGGAAAGTCTCAGAGGAAGCAGGACTTCCTTGGTACCCAGACACCACGCATTTGCTAATGTGCCACTGTGGGGTATAGCTTCCTGTCCACATCCCTCCTGCACAGGTGAGAAGGGATCCAGAACCCCATGTCCTGCCTGCTCCTCACCCATGTGTGGAATGCCTTATGCTCCAAGATGTTACAAACATGACAGTCTCACATGGACCAGCATACAGCCATGGGACCATGTATTCTCCACCTCTCCTTACTTCATATGGGCCATCGTGTGCTGTGGGGCAGTAGTCAGAGAGCAGTCCTTGTTTGCTTGACTGCAAGAACTGCAGTTTCTTCCTGGCCTTCATATAGAATCATAAAAATGTAGGGTTGGAAGGGAACTCAAGAGGTCATCTAATCTATCCCCCTGTGCTAAACCAGGACAAAGTATCCCTAGACCATCCCTGACATGTTTGTCTAACCTGTTATTAAAAGCCTCCAATGATGGGGAGTCCACAGCCTGCCTTGGAAGTCTATCCCAGTGCTTCACTCTCCGTCTAGCTAAAAAGCTTTTTCTGATATCTAACATTAATCTCCTTTGCTGCAGATTAAGCCCATTACATCTTGTTCCATCTCTAGTAAACATGGAGAACAATTGATCACTGTCCTCTTTTAGCAAGAGCCCTAAACATATTTAAAGACTGTTATCAGGTTTCCCACCCTCCACCCATTCTCTAGAAGAAATTAAGCCATTTTTTTAACCTTTCCTCAAAAGATTTAGAAAACCTGACCTGTATCATTTTTTGTTGGTCTCTTATGGACTCTTCCCAATATTCCCACAACTTTCCTAAAGTAAGACACCCAGAACCGGACACGGTATTCCACCTGAGGCCTCAGTGCCAAGCAGAAAGGAACAGTTACCTCCCATATTTCTTACATATTACCCCTGTTAATATACCCTAATATGATATTAGCCTTTTTTGCAACTGCATCACACTGATGACTCATATTCAGTTTGTGACCCACTATAATCCCCAGATCCTTTTCCGCAGTACTCCTGCCTAGGAAGCTATTCACCTTCGTGTAGTACTTCACACTTGTCTTTGCTGAATTTAATCCCATTGATTGCAGATCAATTTTACAATGTGTCAAGGTGTTTTTTAATTTTAATCCAGTTTTGAATTCAACCCCTCCCAGCTTGGTGTAATGCACAAGTTTTGTGGGTACTCTCCATTCCATTATCAAAAGTGTTGAATAGTACTGAACCCAGGACAGGCTCCTGCATGACCCACTAGATATGTCCTCCCAGTTTGACATCAACTTTTTCAGCACCCAGTTTGATATCTACTTTTTCAGTATGGTCTTTCAATCAGTTTTGCACCTCCCTTGTAGTCTATATGAAATCACTACATTTTTCTAGTTTATGAGAATGTCACATGGAACCATATCAAAAGCCTTACTAAAATCGAGATGTATCATGTCTATAGCTTCTCCGCTATACACTAGGCCAATAACTCCATTAAAAGAAGGAAATCAATTGGTTTGGCAGGATTTGTTTCACAGATTCATGTTGGCTATTACTTACTATTCTATTATTCTGTAGAGAATTACAAATTGATTTAATAATTTGTTTCTGTATCTCCGAAGTATCAAAATTAAGATAACTGGACTATAATTCCCAGATTTTCTGTTCCCCATTTCAAAGATAAGCTTGGAACTGTTAGCTGTTGCTTCAGCTAGTTCTTTACGTACCCTAGGGTGATTTCATCAGTCCCTACTGATTTAAAAACATCTCACTTATCCTAGTATTCTTTAATATTTATCATGAACCATGCTGCCCCTGCTTCATACACCCATTTAAATGCCTGGAAGATTCTGGCCCTAAATGAATCAGCAATAGATCACCTTACAAAGTTTTCCATCTGTTACTCAGAGTTGAGCAGTAGGGAGCTGTTAATACCACTATAATATCATGGGAGTGAGTTCTTCCCAGTACTGGAGTATTTATTCATTTGAATATACATCAGTAACAGCCCTAGTTGTTATTGGCACAATCTAGTACATAACTGAATTAACAGTGTAGGTTCAAAGTGCTGTAAACTCACAAGTGTGGTATACAACACTGTGTATTTTGGTCAGATTGAACAGACTACTCCTGGGCTTGCTGCAGAGGAATATTTTTCAAGTGGAGATGTGCTTTGCCTCTTAAAACTGCAATCTTCTCTCTTTTTGTCTCTCTTTATCCATCCCTCAAACTCATTTATAGAAAATGCAATTTCCCTAGCTATTCACAAGCAGGATGTTTATGAGAAGCTCTTAATTTCTTTAGGACTTTAACATTCTGACTTGTAAACAATGAAATTCCATTACAATTACCTTTAAGCAAAGATAGCCAAAAGGATAATGTAGCAGAAATTCTCAGTGCCATCTATTGACTCTTATCTGTTTTTTCCTGTGGACTGTTATTAATTAATGTTTGTACAGCACTTTGGAGAAAATAGTGTTAAGCATTATTCTCATTATGATTAGAGGATACATTTAATAGCTATTAAATATATTCCTATATAGAGCAGCTCTAATGAATTATTGCCTAATAAAAGAGATTTTTTTTGTTCTGATTTGTTTTTTTTTAAACAGGAGATTTTTATAAACACTTACAAATTTTATTTAGCAATGCAGTGCTGCACATCTTCAAAGGGTTAAACAGACATTACATAATCTTCAGAAACACTCCTGTGAAGTACCATTATTCCCATGGGAACAGGGACACTGAGTTACAGAGGTTTAAGCCAAATTTTGAAGCTTGAATATGTAAAGTTAACCACCTACAATCAAATCCATACGTTAGGCATCTAAATATATGGTCTCATTTTCAGAAACTCTGGCCTTCCACAGCTCTCGTTGACTTCAGCTTTTATTTAATTGCCTCACTATTGGAAACAAAGTTTTGACCAAAATAACTTGTGCAAGGCTAGGGGTACGTCTACACTATGGGATAATTCCAATTTTAGATAAACCGGTTTTGTAAAACAGATTGTATAAAGTCGAGTGCACGCGGCCACACTAAGCACATTAATACAGTGGTGTGCGTCCATGGTCTGAAGCTAGCATCAATTTCTGGAGCGTTGCACTGTGGGTAGCTATTCCGTAGCTATCCCATAGTTCCTGCAGTCTCCCCCACCCCTTGGAATTCTGGGTTGAGATCCCAGTGCCTGATGGGGCAAAAATCATTGTCGCGGGTGGTTCTGGGTAGGGGTTTTCTGGGGTTTAAAATGTTTTCATTCAGTTCCCCCCATTTTCTTCCCCTTCCAAAGGGAAAGCAAAACGGCAAAAAAAAACCAATTCCATTTTTGGGCCTTTCCCTTTTTTTTTCCCCCCTGGAAAAAAATTGCCCTTTGGCGAACCGGCCCCCAAATTTAGCACAGGGGCACCCATGCGAAAGCCCCGTTTCAAGATTTTTTTTTCTGTCACCGTAGGTGGTTACTGGGCAAAAAAAATGCCGCTGAAAAAACAAGAAAAGTGAACAATACTTGGCCAACACAACACAAGCAAAGCAAAATTCATTTTTTGCCTTTGCAATGAAAACAGCAATGAACAGCAGAAGACAGTTTAATCAAGTTGTTCTGAACTGTCCCTGCTGGCGCCATTGTTCCCCTATGCAATGAAAAAAGATGACGAATTACTTCTGTCTTTCCTGTACCAGGGGTAACTGCTGCTGTCATGCGGTGTGCCCTGGCATAGAGGGTCGGGCCAGGAGGGCGGCAAGACTAGGACAAAAATGGAAGGAATGGATTTTCCCACTGAGTCCCCCCCAATCCCTCCTTTATGGTATCCTAAAAATAAAAGAAAAGTCCCAAAGTCCCCCCTTTGCCTATAGAAAATTATTGGGGGGCAAGTTTGGTAAAAAACTAGAAGAAACCAAGTGGTAAAAAAAATCCAGAGAGCAACAAAGCCCCGCCTTCCGTACGTGTCCCCCAGATCCTTGGGCAAGAATGAAAAATTGGATGAAGGGGGCACCACGATGCAGCACGGAGTGTGCACGCCTTTCTAAAGCGAAGGTGGAACTTAGCCCAAATCCCTGCAACACAAGCCCCCAGCGTGTCAGTGTTCGCGGTGCCCAGCCAACTCCAAACCTTCCCCCTGGGGCTTAGCATCGTAAGGCCAGTGGGTCACCCCCAACCCCCCCATTTGTGTAGAATGATAAAAAGTTAATAAAGAAATGCAAAAATAGGAAATAAAGGATAACCCAACTGACTTGTTAGTAACTGGAGATTAAAAATGAAGGGGGGGAGGCCCCAGCTTCCCTACCAGCTTTGCCCCTATTGATAGTCCAGAACCAGGACCAATTAAAGTTGGTGTTGGAAAGGAGAGGAGGAAAGCCCCCAGCCAATCCTCCCAACGGCTTATGACATAAAGTTCCCCAAGGCCAAGTTTAACAGAAAATCCCCTTTTTTTTACCAATGGAAAAGGGGGAAAAGGGGGCCCTTGGAAGCCTCAAAGCCCCTCCAGTTTTGCCTATGGATGAGGAAAACCGTTTTTTCCAGCCCCCCCATTTTTCTTGTTTAAACCCAATCTACCTGGGTTAAAAAATGAAAAAAAAAAACCAGGCAATCAAAAATTTCCTTATTTTTAAACCCAGGCCCCGCCCCCCAAGCCCCCAGCCCTCACTGAGGGCCCCAGCCCAGGGGAAAAAGCCAAAACTACGGGCCCTGATGGGAAATGGAAAAACAAAAAAAAAAATGGATGAAACGGATTGAAAAGCAGTTTCCATAATTGGGAACCGTCTGCCCACAGGGGAGGAGGGGAAGGGGAAAAGCAGAAATAACAATACCTGGGCGTTTTTCCCCTCTTCCACCTGGCTTGCAGCCGCATCGCGTCCTACCAGCACCAAAATTCCCCCAGTAAAAAGAACCCCCATAGGGTTGATTTTTTTTTTGAAAAAAGGTTCCCCAGAAACATTTTTTTGTTTTTCCCTTTTTTTCTTTTCCCCCAAAACGGAAGGGGGGTACCATTTTTTGGGAATGACTAACCCCTGAACCATTCCCCCCGGGGACAATTGTTTTTTTGTTTTTGAAAACCCTAACAAGGCAATTTGGGGGGGAAAGCTCTCAAAGCCAAAGAATTGCAAATACCCTTTTCCGGAGACTTGCTGGGAAAAAAACTGGTGGGGGGGATAGCGCTTTTGAAAAGTCCCGCTCAAAAGTAAAAAGCCCCCTCCCCCTCCCCCTCCCAAATCTGGACATCCCCCAATTTTTCCAAAAAAATTTTTTCCTTTGGCCTTTCGTTAAATGGCCTTTTGTTCCACGATCACGAAATCGATTGTTTGCGTCCATGGTCCAAAGCTACCAATCGATTTTCAGGAGCGGTGCACTGTGGGTAGCTGTTCCTCAGCTATCCATAGTATTTCACCACTTTCCGGTTGAGTTCCCTCGTCAATAGTTCCCACCCAGCCGGGTTGAGAGCACAGTGCCTGATGGGGCAGAAAACATTGCTTCCGGGTGGGTGCTGGGTGGGGTACAGCCTCACCCCTCCCCCTTTTGTGAAGGCACAAGACAACCCTTTGAGGCGCATTGAATTTTTTCCCGAGTCAATCCGCAATTGAGCAACCGGATCATAATAGCACAGCAATCATGGACCTGAGATCACAAACGGTATCCTGACCGTTGTCAACACCTCGCGTACTCTCTGCCCCAGCAGCATTCAGTACACAGAGGGTGACATTTACAGTACTCAAGGAAATTATTTTTATTTTCTCTTTCACGTGCTGGGGGGGGGGGGGGAAGAGACTGACGAGCGTCACTGTTTCCGTGAACCATCCACGCAAGACACACCGTGTATTAAGCTACAGACACTTGGGCGCTCAGCCAAGAATGCAAATAGTTTTTCAGAGACGCTGCTGTGGAGACTGGTAGCTGTAGTCCTCATTTTTCCTCCCTCCCCTCCCTCCATGAGCATCCGTTTGAGTCTCTGGCTTCCCGTTACGGTTGTCACGCACCGCTGTGTATCCTGGAGTTTATTTTTCAAACGCTTTGGCATTTCCTGTTCTTTTAACGGAGCTCTGATAAAACAGATTTGTCTCACCATACAGCGATCAGATCTAGTATCTCCCGTAAGGTTCAATGCAGGAGCTACTTTTGCATTTGAACTGCATCGCCACCCGTGCTGATCAGAGCTGGACACGTGAAAGCAGGAAATGTCATTCTAAAGGTCTCGGGGCTTTTCCTGTTTACCGGCACTCCGCATCCGAGTTTCGGGAAATTGCGGACCAGAGCGGTCAGTGGTGCACTGTGGGATACCTCTGTGAACGGGTACAGCGTTAAATCAGTATATCGGCCATTAAACCGATTTAAAGTCGCAGTGTAGACCTGGCCATAGCCTGGAGATTTTTTTCAAATGCTTTGGCATTTCGTCTTCTGTAACGGAGCTCTGATAGAACAGATTTGTCTCCTTATACAGTGATCAGATTCAATATCTCCCGTACAGTCCATGCTGGAGCTCTTTTTGGATTTGGGACTGCATCGCCACCCGTGCTGATCAGAGCTCCACGCTGGACAAACAGGAAATGAAAATCAAAAGTTTGCGGGGCTTTTTCTGTCTACCTGGCCACTGCATCCGAGTTCGGATTGCTGTCCAGAGCGGTCACAGCAGAGCACTGTGGGATAGCGCCCAGAGGCCAATACCGTCGATTTCTGGCCACACTAACCCTAATCCGATATGGTAATACCGATTTTAGCGCTACTCCTCTCATTGGGGAGGAATACAGAAACCGATTTAAAGAGCCCTTTATATCGATATAAAGGGCCTCGTTGTGTGGACGGGTACAGTGTTAAATTGGTTTAACGCTGCTAAAATCGGTTTAAACATGTAGTGTAGACCAGGCCTAGAGATGTCAAGTCAGAGCCAGAATTACAGCTCAGAAGTTCCTGGCTTCTAGAATTGCACGACAATGTGATAATGTTTAGTTTGCAGCTTTTGGTCACTTTGGGCTAGACCTGCTTGCTCACACTGAGTAGTACCTTACTGCACAAGAAGTCCCACTGATTTCAACAGCCTCACTAGTGTACTAAAGTGCTGTTCAACATGATTTAAAGGTATCATAATCTAACCCTCTATGTTTTAAAGGTAAGTGAATTATGTTGTATTTGAGTATGCAAAATTTTCATTGGACGAGCTTCTATCTGACAATCTGGCCACTTTACACAGCTATAATAGTGCAAAGGCATGAAAACTGCTGGAAACTCCCTCTTCACCCTGGCTGAGAATTGCCCCCAACACGGAGCTGTTAGCTGGCATAAAGTCAACATGGTTATATGCTATGCTGAACTCCTGCTAGCTTCAGCTGGTGAACATGTCACCAGAGAAACATTACCAGTTGACAGGTTTCAGAGTGGCAGCTGTATTAGTCTGTATCCGCAATAACAATGAGGAATCCTTGTGGCACCTTAGAGATTAACAAATTTATTTGGGCTTAAGCTTTTGTTGTCTAAAACCCACTTCATCAGATGGAGTGGAACATAGAGTAAGGAGGTATAAATACACAGCATATGAAAAGATGGGAGTTGTCTAACCAAGTGGAAGATCGGTGCTAATGAGCCAATTCAGTTAAGGTGGAAGTGGGCTATTCTCAACAGTTGACAAGAAGGGTGGAACTCACTTTTGTAGTGCTAATCAGGCCAATGGAAACAAGGTGACCCATTTCAAACAGTTGACAAGAAGGTGTGTGTATCAGCAGGGGGAAATTAGTTTTTGTAGTGACCCATCCACTCCCAATCTTTATTCAGGCCTAATTTGATGATGTCCAGTTTTCAAATTAATTCCAGTTCTGCAGTTTCTCATTGGAGTCTGTTTTTGAAGTTTTTTTGTTGAAGGATTACCACTTTTAAGTCTGTTTTGAGTGTTTAGTCCTAAATCTGTCTTCCCTCCCTCTAGCCCAGTGGGGCTCAAACTTTCTTAATGGCAACTCTTTTCATATCACAAGCCTCTGAGTGTGACCTCCCTAATAAGTTAAACACACTTTTTAATATATTTAACACCATATTACTTTCTCTCAAATGTGATCTGATTGCAAGGGAACCTGGGAGGGAGGCAGTGACCATGAGATGGTTGAGTTCAGGATCCTGACACAAGGAAGAAAGGAGAGCAGCAGAATATGGACCCTGGACTTCAGAAAAGCAGACTTTGACTCCCTCAGGGAACTGACGGACAGGATCCCCTGGGAGAAAAACATGAGTGGGAAAGGAGTCCAGGAGAGGTAGCTGTATTTTAAAGAATCCTTATTGAGGTTGCAGGAAAAAACCATCCCAGTGTGTAGAAAGACTAATAAATATGGCAGAAGACCAGCTTGGCTTAACAGTGAAATCCTTGCTGATCTCAAATGCAAAAAAAAAAGCTTACAAGAAGAGGAAGATTGGACAAATGACCAGAGAGGAGTATAAAAATATTGCTCAGGCATGCAGGAGTGAAATCAGGAAGGCCAAATCACACTTGGAGTTGCAGCTAGCAAGAGATGTTAAGAGTAACAAGAAGGGTTTCTTCAGGTATGTTAGCAACAAGAAGAAAGTCAAGGAAAGTGTGGGCCGATATTGAAAAAAAACAGCCCAGGACAACCTTTGGGCACTCTGCTTGAAACCGGCTGCCAACTAGACCATGGAGCCACTGATCACTACTGTGAGTCTATCTAGCCACCTTTCTATCCACCTAAGTTCATTCATCCATCTCATACTTCTTTACTTGCCAGCAAGAATATCCGGTGGAGACCGTAATCAAAACAAGCTTGCTAAAAGTCACGAATAACAGCATCCATGCTTCTTCCTCATCCACAGACCCAGTTACGCCCATAGAAAGGCAATTAGGTTATTCAGGCATGACTTGCCCTTGGTGACATCATTCTGACTGTTCCTGATCACTTTCCTCTTTATCTAAGTGCTTCAGATTGACCTGAGACCTTGCTCATGGATTTCCAGGGACTGAGTAGATTGCTGGGAGCCTGGCCTGATACTTCTGCCGGGATCCTCCGTATCGGTGTTCCCTTTTCAATAGACAGCCTTTTCCAGTCATCCGGGACCTGATTCCGTCATTCATGAGTCTTATGCTAGAAATAATAGGTTCCATTGCTCTGCAAATCAATCTGCCTAATCTCCCTAGCACCTGGATCAGTGCGTCGCCCCATGGACTGGCCTAGTCCAGTTTCTAAAAGAGTTCTCCGAACCACTTTCTTTCTCTGCTATCAAGGTTCTGGGCACCTCCTCCCCAATACTGTGCTGCCAGTGGAGCAGGCTGGGAGCTGACCTTGTGTGTAAGACAGGAGGCCAAAAAGCATGAGTATATTAGCTTTTCCACATCCTCTGTCACCAGGTTGCCTCCTCATTCAGTAACAGCCACGAT
>NC_133771.1:25367719-25400481 GCF_003597395.2 Chelonoidis abingdonii | reverse complement strand
CTTATGGAAGGGGTGAGGGCAGTCAAGGGCAAGGGTGTCTCTGGAGGCAATCAGAGACAGAGAGGGGTGGTTGGATCGGGGAGCAGGAGTCCAGGCGGCTGTCAGGGAACAGGGGATCATTGGATGAGGCAGGTTTCCTGGGGGGCTGTCTAGGGGGCAAGAATGCAGGAGGGAGTCCGATTGGGGTGGTGGCGTGCGCCCACGCCTTTCTGTTTGGGGAGCCCCGCCCCCTCCTTCCTGACTGCCCCCTTGGGAGACCTACCCCCCTTCAGCCCCACCCATTCCCCACCTTCTGACTGCCCTGACCCTTATCCACTGCCCCGACCCCTGACCTCTACCACCCCGAACTCCCCTGTCCCCTTACCGCACTGTCTGGAGCACTGGTGGTTGGCGGTGCTACAGCCGCACTGTCTGGAGCAGCAGGATAGGCAGCTGCACCACTCGGTGAAAGCCAGCCATGCACTACGCAGCACAGAGCACCAGATCAGGCTGGGCTCTGCAGCTGTGCTGCACCAGGAGCTCGTAGCCCTGCCACCCAGGGGTGGTGGGGGAAAGGGAACAACGGAGGAGGGGCCAGGGACTCAAGGACCAGGCAGGAGGGTCCTGCGGGTTGGATGTGGTCCGCGGGCCATAGTTTGCTCACCTCTGAGCTAGAATAATCAAGTAGGTCCTTACACAAAAGCCACATCGCACCTCACTCCTTGGTCGGGTATCCTACCAACTCCTGCTGCAACTATTTCCAGGAGACAAGTCTTTCTAAACTGCATCCAGAATGTTTCCAGTCTTAAATGTACATTAATCACACAGTCATCAGAGTTGTTAAAACCCAGTGCACCACACTGATCTCCCTAGCCCATGGGTTCGCAAACTTTATTACATCATGACCCACTTCTGATAACAAAAATTAGTACACAATCCCAGGAGGGGGGACCCAAGACTGAACCCCCATCTGAGCCCACTGCTCCGGGTGTGGGTGCTAAAGTGAAAGCTCAAGGGCTCCAGCCCCAGGCGGGGGACCTGTAACCTGAGCCTCGCCACCCAGGGCTGAAGGCTTTGGGCTTAAGCTTCAGCCCTGGGTAGTGAAGCTCAGGCTTCACCTTCGACCCCTGGCCCCAGCAAGTCTAACACCAGCCCTGGTGACCTCATTAAAACGGGGATGCAACCCACTTTGGGGTCCCAACCCACTTTGAGAACAACTTCCCTAGTCTATGGTCTCCTTCCCTGCCCTTTGTCCCTCTAATTTCTTCACTTTTTTTCTTTCTTTGCTTCCCACCTCTCTATTACCGTTCTCTTCCAGACTCTATGATCCTCTGTTACAACTCTTTCCCCTCATGCTTCTCTTCCCCCTGTCATCTTTCTTTTCCTTCATTCTTCCACACTCCCAATGTTGTTTCTTCCCATTCTTGTCTTAGCTTAGGTTCCAGTCTGCATCTCTGACTCCCATGCAGCTAACACCACTGAACTCACAAGTAGCATCTGCAGATTTAGGGGCTGTGCCTTTAAGGGTGAGCTTCACAGACAACAAGTCTGGGTGGGGTGCTGTGAAGCTCTTGTTGTTATACTCAGTCAGTTGGAACCAGACACTGAATAAGGCAGAGCTCTTGCAAGCACCTTATGCATTGTGGGATCTCTGAACACCACAGGCCTTTTGACTGTAAGCTGTTTAGGGCAAGGAATCTCTTTTTCTCTGTGTTAGAACGTGTCTTGCGAGTAATAAATAATATTTTTCCCCACACCACCATCCTCTGCCGCCTCTCCCTGTTAAAATAGTGCCATTTTCCACAGTAAGAGCTAGACCCTTTCCTGCAACCAAGGTTGGGTCAGAGGAACAGCAGGCATCACAGGCTTGATTCTGCTCTGCCTGGATCTAGGTGCTGCTTTGGTATAAATCAGTGGTGTAAGGTTTCTAATATGAGGCTTCTATTCCCTCACCACAGCCCTTACATTGGGGGTGGGGAAGAGATGGCCCAGGAGCTGGGTTCTCTTGTTTTTTTATTTTTTACACCAGGGAGGGAAGTCCTTTCCACAAGGGTAAGTCTCTGCTGACTATTAGCCAGGATGGGCAGGGATGGCATCCCTAGCCTGTTTGCTAGAAGTTGGGAATGGAGTACTGGGGATGGATCACTTGATGATTACCTGTTCTGTTCATTCCCTCTNAAGCAGTTCTGCAGAAAAGGACCTAGGGGTTACAGTGGACGAGAAGCTGGATTTGAGTCAAAAGTGTGCCCTTGTTGCCAAGAAGTCTAACAGCATTTTGGGCTATGTAAGTAGAGGCATTGACAGCAGATCGAGGGATGTGATCACAAATCTATCAAAAAGCCCAAAGAAAACCCAGACCATTTCCTATATAGTTCAGTTCCTGAGCTTGGACACTTATTTCATTTTGCCTTCCTTTCCCATGTCTGTGTGGGTCTGTTTCTGTGATTTCTCCATATTAGGGTGTTCTGCAGGTTTCCTGCTCCAGTGCTGCTGCCCTTAATGGAACAGAGACAGAGCCAGACAAAGGCAGATCCTTCCTCATTCAGAGCAACAATAAGGGAATATAGGGGCTGGAACTACGGGTTCTGGGAGTTGCATCCCTTGGCTTGAAGTGGTTTCCATCATATACAGGGTTTGCAGTGTGGTTCAATGGCTCTCAGCACCACCACAATAGAAATTGTTTCAGCACCCCTGTTAGGGGACGTAATCTACTGTGACATACCTTGTCCCAGAGGAATGGGGGCAAAGGAGCTTTAACTAAGGAAGGGAGAGCTACAGGAACTGGCTGCTATCTGTGGCTTCACTCCTGTACAGCTCCAGCAAGCCACCCTTTACTTTCATAAGGCAGAGTCCCTGTTGCTTCTGCCACCAAAAACCAAGCTTTGATGTTACTCAAAGCAGTCACGTGGCTATCATATAGAGCTCCTAATTTACACCAGGGCACCTGGGTACTCTTGCTGAGCTCCCAAACACACACACATATATATACACCACCACCACCACCCCCGCCCCAGTGTGTAATGTCCTCAATCTCGGAATCACATTTTCTGTTTTTTACTTGAATGGAATATGCATTCATGATATACTTTTGTGCTGTAGTGCACTTTTAGAATAATTTCAGAAAAAGGAAAGGTTGTAGAATGACTCTATGATCATTTAACATTGCTTCATCATCCCCAGTTTGCTGCATAATTCATTGTGGCTCCATCATAACAAAGGAGACCTTGCTGTATAATATAAATTTATGTGCTGCATCTTACAAGGAGCCCAGCTAGTAGAATACTGGAAGTCTATAAAAGCTTATACAATATTCGAAGCTTATGCATAATGTTGCTGTGAACACTAATAAAAAAAGGCATCTTCTGAATATTGCAAATCTGGTTTTAAAATGAGAGAAAACAGCAGTAGAGCGCTCTGTTTACGTGATTTAACACTTCAGAATGCTGGCATCTTCCCGATTGTCCTCTAAGTAAGGGCCAGATCCTGAATGGTGATGAGCTCCTTTCTGGGGTTTAGCCCATGAAGAAGTATGAGTTACAGTGCTTCTCATCCTCTGATATGCATTTAGAGAGGATATGCAAAGGCATCTCCTGGGAAAGAGCCCACATCTTCCTCAAAGAAGCTGTGAGTCAGGAAACATGCTTGGTTCCTTACCAAGTAGCTCTCCTACCCTAGGACGTGGGAGCAGACCCTGGGATTATTTTCAAGTAAATTGGACTAATGGAGGTTAGAATTTGATTAGTTGAGTCCCAGATGCTGTAGAGTCCTGACCTGACTTTCTGGATATGTCTCTGGAGCAGTTCTGATCAGTGACTGGAGGACACAGATCCACTAACAGGCTGATTTTGAGCCTCTTCTCTTAGCAAATCAAGTATCCACAGACCCTGATTTGAGAGAGAACCCACCATTCTACAGCTCCTCACAGATGGAGCACCTCTTGGCCTCCTGCTTTCTATGTTTGGCAGGCAAGAAAGTGCAGTTCAGATGACTCAGAAAGGGGGTAAAGTCAGGATCTAGAACAGGGGTGGGCAAACTTTTGGCCTGAAGGCCGCATCGGATTTCTGAAATTGTATGGAGGGCTGGTTAGGGGAGGCTGGGCCTCCCCAAACAGCCAGGCGTGGCCAAGCCACCACCCCAATCTGACTCCTCCTGCTTCTTGCCCCCTGACAGCCCCCCCAGGAATCCTGCCTCATCCAATATCCCCTGTTCCCTGACAGCCCCCTGGGACTCCTGCCCCATCCAAACCACCCTTCTCCCCTGTCTCTGATTGCTCCAGAACCCCTTCCCTTGACTGCCCTCCCACCCCCATCCAAGCCCCCTCCTTCCTGACTGCCCCCTGGAGCCTACCCCCTCTCAGCCCCACCCATTCCCCACCTTCTGACTGCCCTGACCTTATCCACTGCCGCGACCCCCTGACCTCTTACCACCCCCGAAATCCCCTGTCCCTATACCGCACTGTCTGGAGCACTGGTGGTTGGCGGTGCTCTACAGCTTCGCACTGTCTGGAGCAGCAGGATAGGCAGCTGCACCACTCTCGGTGAAAGCCAGCCATGCACTACGCAGCACAGAGCACCAGATCAGGCTGGGCTCTGCAGCTGTGCTGGCCACCAGGAGGCTCGTAAGCCCTGCCACCCAGGGGTGGTGGGGAAAGGGGAACAACGGAGGAGGGGCCAGGGACTCAAGGACCAGGCAGGAGGGTCTGCGGGTTGGATGTGGTCCGCGGGCCATAGTTTGCTCACCTCTGAGCTAGGTAAATAATCAAGTAGGTCCTTACACAAAAAGCCACATCGCACCTCACTCCTTGGTCGGGTATCCTACCAACTCCTGCTGCAACTATTTCCAGGAGACAAGTCTTTCTAAATGCCATCCAGAATGTTTCCAGTCTTAAATGTACATTTTAATCACACAGTCATCAGAGTTGTTAAAACCAGTGCACCACACTGATCTCCAGCCCCATGGGTTCGCAAACCTTTATTTACATCATGACCCACTTCTGATAACAAAAATTAGTACAGACAATCCCAGGAGGGGGGACCCAAGACTGAACCCCCATCTGACCCCAGCCCACTGCTCCGGGTGTGGGTAGCTAAAGTGAAAGCTCAAGGGCTCCAGCCCCAGGCGGGGGACCCTGTAACCTGAGCCTCGCCACCAGCGGCTGAAGGCTTTGGGCTTAAGCTTCAGCCCTGGGTAGTGAGCTCAGGCTTCACCTTCGACCCCTGGCCCCAGCAAGTCTAACACCAGCCCTGGTGACCTCATTAAACGGGGATGCAACCCCACTTTGGGGTCCAACCCACTTTGAGAACAACTTCCTAGTCTATGGTCTCCTTCCCTGCCCTTGTGTCCCTCTAATTTCTTCACTTTTTTTTCTTTCTTTGCTTCCCACCTCTCTATTACCGTTCTCTTTGCCAGACTCTATGATTTCCTCTGTTACACTCTTTTCCCCTCATGCTTGCTTCTCTTCCCCTGTCATCTTTCTTTTCCTTCATTCTTCCACACTCCCAATGTTTGTTTCTTCCCATTCCCTATTGTCTTAGCTTAGGTTCCAGTCTGCATCTCTACTCTCTGATCCCATGCAGCTAACACCACTGACTCACAAAGTAGCATCTGCAGATTTAGGGGCTGTGCCTTTTAAGGGTGAGCTTCACAGACAACACGTCTGGGTGGGGTGCTGTGAAGCTCTTGTTGTTATACTCAGTTCAGTTTGGAACCAGACACTGAATAAGGCAAGAGATAGGGCTCTTGCAAGCACCTTATGCATTGTGGATCTCTGAACACCACAGGCCTTTTGACTGTAAGCTGTTTAGGGCAAGGAAATCTCTTTTTCTCTGTGTTAGAACGTGTCTTTGCGAGTAATAAATAATATTTTTCCTTCCCCACACCACCATCCTCTGCCGCCTCTCCCTGTTAAAATAGTGCCATTTTCCACAGTAAGAGCTAGACCCTTTCCTGCAACCAAGGTTGGGTCAGAGGAACAGCAGGCATCACAGGCTTGATTCTGCTCTGCCTGGATCTAGGTGCTGCTTTGGTATAAATCAGTGGTGTAAGGTTTCTAATATGAGGCTTCTATTCCCTCACCACAGCCCTTACATTGGGGGTGGGGAAGAGATGGCCCAGGAGCTGGGTTCTCTTGTTTTTTTATTTTTTACACCAGGGAGGGAAGTCCTTTCCACAAGGGTAAGTCTCTGCTGACTATTAGCCAGGATGGGCAGGGATGGCATCCCTAGCCTGTTTGCTAGAAGTTGGGAATGGAGTACTGGGGATGGATCACTTGATGATTACCTGTTCTGTTCATTCCCTCTAGGGAACCTGGCACTGGCCCCAGTCAGAAGACAGGAGACTGGGCTAGATGGACCTTTGGTCTCACCCAGTATGGCCGTTCTTATGTTCTTATGTATTTGTGTCCCCAGAATGCAGTGCAAATTGTAATCTGGCTCTGGGCTTTCAACGTGAGTAAGAGAGAAGTTTAAGTTAGGGTAATATCTGCAGAATCTGATGCAATTTATCCTAGTTTCTAAAAAACAGCGAAACAGAAACCTGCAATGTGATAATAAAAATTAATCTGAAGAATCTACATTCAGCTCAAGCTTCAAAAAATTCCAGAGTGGCTGTGTGGTATCAGTATTAACACTGGGGCTGAGCTGGCTGCAGGAAAATACAAATTTACCAGTTCAATGGGCTCCCTTAAATGTGAACACAATTCTCAGGATGCCAAAGGTCACAAAATACAGCAGTTGTTTTGTAGGCATGGTAGCCCAGCAGTCTCACATTAGTCCAGCTCTCTTGCATAGTCTAAGCAAAAATATATCAATTACTTACAGTTGTTTAATGTTAAGTGCTGATCCTAACTTCTCTGCCCACAAAATATTCAAACTTTTGTTAGTCGGCACCCGTGTCAGATGTGGTATACAGACCTCATGCTGACCAAGAAGGGGGTAATGAGAGCCTGTGGTCTCTGTCAGTCCTGACCCCATTACACCTGTGAGTGATGTCAAGCCTGGAGGGAGGAATTAAAATGGGTGGAAACCCAGCTCAGTAGTGGTTGACTGGCTGAGGGAGTAGATCTCTTGTACTGGTTCCTTGAAAGAAGGACTTCCTAGGGTTAGGGGGTATCCAAAAACTGCTAGATGCTGGTGTCTCTCTGGGGACAAGGAAGCCTGGTGTGGGACTTTTACATTTGCTTTGTTTTCTCTGGCTAAGGTATTTGCTTTTTAAACCTGCGAGACTGAGTTTGCTGCTCTGCTTGCACCCTGATTAAGGACGGGGTATGACCATAGTAGCCACTGGCTACTGGCATGAAATGTGTGTTTATTTGACCCTACTGGAGCCCATGTTGTAATTTGTTATAGGACCTGAAATGACCTGGTCACACTAAGACATAGATTAGTCATATGTTGACTGAGACTTTCTGGTATGAGTGATGCTCTCACAGTGTTAAATTCTGTCACTCTGCAACAACACTAAACACAACAGAGAAGCATGACATGTCAGCCAGGATATAATTTAATCTACCGTTGTTCTGGCTTGCATCTTTTAACCACTGAATGACCTGGAAGAAGGAATGACATGAATTATAAGTCTCTTTCTTCCTTCCTTGTGATGGGATGTTTCATTTTCAGGTTCAGTGACTAAAAAGTAAAGGCCTGATTTACACTTACAGTAAGGTCTTTTACAGGGCCAGAGGGGTGTAAAGGGCCCTTAGAGTAGGTATAACTTACCAGCCCACCAGAACAGTGTAAAAGCCTTTGTGTAACTGAGAATTCATCCTTAGATATGTAAGTGACACTTTTGGGTTCATATTACTTTCTCTCAGATGTGATCTGATTGCAAGGGGAAAAAACTATGGTTTTGCTAACTGCCAGCAATGCAAAATTAACCTGAGATCTGAGTGTCCAGTTGTGTTCTTGCTGGGCTGTGCGTTGTCAACAACGGTAATGAAAATTCTGCAAATGGTTCTTTGCATTAGTTCCTCATCCTCCTATAAGTTTCTGAGCAGTCCCTCTGCGCTGTTTACTGCACGATACTCCTAACCGAACTCAGAAGCAGGCAGGACATGGTGGAGCTCTCTGCCATAAGACTAAGGACACCCCAAGGTCCTTAGGATTTTGCCTCTTGTGAAGATATTACACTGAATCTGGGGAAATAAACAGTTGTAAAAGGAAAATATGCCAGCATCTTAGTAGGCGGTTTCTAGAGTAATTAACATGGAACAACTTCCAGTGTAATTTGTTTTATTAAACTTGGGTTAGACAATGTACAAAAGGTTGTTCAACTCAAAGCCAACTGTTACGCTCTGAGGTCACATTCACATTTTGAAAAGTCACATTCAACTTAAAATACAATGTTTCTGCCCAGTGCATAATTGCATGTATTGGATTTACAAACTATCTCATGGTCAGAAGGATATTTCTGTAACTGCAGAGACAGTTTGTGCAGAAAGGGTGGTTGAAAAAAAATGACATTTTAAAAGCATCTGACAATTTTATCCTATCTCTCCTCACATGGTCTACTATCATTACAAGCTTTCCTGCTATAATAACTTGAACCCACTGAACCTTTCCTCCCAGCTGCATTCAGCACCAGTATATCGCCTGGTGCCAGATTCTAATCTCATTAACATCACTTTGACACAGGCTAACTTTTGACTATAAATGGTCCTACTCCTGCTTTACTCTGAAGTAATTAGGAGGTGAACCAGGCACCTATACTCCTGGTTTTAAAACCTCTATTTTAGTCAAAAAACAGTTTGTTCCAGGGCTTCAAATGTAGATTGTCGGTTTTTTAATGTATAAAGTGAGAAATAGATTGAGCTAAGGATAATGCTTGATGTAACCTCCTAAGGAGGAGGCATTAAATTCCTGCTTTGACAGTGGGGGAAGGGCTACATCAGGGGTTCTCAAACTGGGGGTCGGGACCCCTCAGGGGGTCACGAGGTCATTACATGGGGAGTCATGAGCTGTCAACCTCCACCTCAAGCCCTGCTTGCCTCCAGCATTTAGAATCATAGAATATCAGGGTTGGAAGGGACCTCAGGAGGTCATCTAGCCCAACTTCCTGCTCAAAGTAGGACCAATTCCCAACTAAATCATCTCAGCCAGGGCTTTGTCAAGCCTGACCTTAAAAACCTCTAAGGAAGGAGATTCTACCACCTCCCTAGGTAAACCCGTTCCAGTGCTTCACCACCCTTCTAGTGAAAAAGTTTTCTCATAATATCCAACTAAACTCCCCACTGGAACTTGAGAACCATTACCCTTGTTCTGTCATCTGCGTATCACTGAACAGTCTAGATCCATCCTTGGACACCCCTTTCAGGTAGTTGAAACAGTATCAAATCCCTGCTCATTCTTCTCATTAAAGACTAAACAATCCCAGTTCCTCAGCCTCTCCTCATAAGTCATGTGCTCCAGCCCCTAATGATTTTTGTTGCCTTCTGCTGGACTCTTTCCATTTTTCCACGTCCTTCTTGTAGTGTGGAGCCCAAAACTGAATTACTCCAGATGAGCCTCACCAATGTCGAATAAGGGGATGATCCACATCCCTCAATCTGCTGGCAATGTCCTTCTTATATCTCCCACAATGCTGTTAATCTTCTTGGCACAAGGCACACTTTTGACTCATATCCAGCTTCTCAGCCTTGTAACCCCTAGGTCCTTTTCTGCAGAACTGTAAAAGCACAAAGAATCCTTTGGCACCTTATAGACTAACAGATGTTTTGGAGCATAGCTTTCGTGGGTGAATACCCACTTCATCAGATGCATGTTAGTGGAAATTTCAGGGGCAGGTAATATATGCAAGCAAGCTAAGAGATAACGGGTTAGTTCAATCAGGGAGGATGAGGCCCTGTGTCTAGCATTAGAATGTGGAAGACCTGTCTAAACTCCTACCTGCCACATGGGGCACAACCATGATACCCCTAACCACCCAGATATATCGTCCTCTACCAATACACACACTCAGCCCAGAAGAAAAGTCTTTCCTATCTCAGGGTCTCTCTTTCTGCCTGCCACCCCCACCAACATGATACAGTTCTGTGGCGACTCTGGAAGCCTACCTTCGCCGTCTCCGACTCAAAGTACTTTCAGGACAACACTGAACAGCGCACTGATACACAGGTACCTCCCACCAACAGCACAAGAAGAAGAACCCACATGAACTCCTGAGGGTCTAAATGACAGTCTGGACCTATACTTGAATGCTTCCGCCGATGTGCACAGGCAGAAATTGTGGAAAAACAACATCACTTGCCTCATACCTAAGTCGTGCAGAGCAAATGCCATCCACAGCCTCAGAACCACCCTGACATTATCATCAAAGAGGCAGATAAAGGAGGTGCTGTTGTCATCATGAACAGGTCTGATACCAAAAGAGGCGCCAGACAACTCTCCAATACCAAATTCTACAGCCATTTCCCTCAGATCCACTGAGGAATACACTAAGAAACTGCATCCATCTACTCAGGACACTCCTACACCAACACCGGAACAAATCAACATACCCTTAGAGCCCGACCAGGGTTATTTATCTACTTACCAGATCCACAAACCCAAAATCCTGGAACCCCATATCTGGGCATTGGCCACTTCACTGAAGGACTGTCTGGATATGTGGACTCTCTACTCAGACCTATGCCACCAGCACCCAGCTATCTCCGTGACACCACTGATTTCTAAGGAAACTCAATGCTTGTGTGCCTTCCAGAAAACACCATCCTAGCCACATGGATGTAGAGGCTCTCACTACAAACATCCCACACACACACAGATGGAATACAATGTCAGGGAACAGTGTCCCGATGTGCACAGCACATTGCTGCTGAGCTCTATTCTTATCCTCAACAACTATTTCAAATTTGAAGACATAATATCTCCAGATCGGCACCGCTATGGCACCCGCATGGCCCACAATGATGCCAATATTTTTATGGCCGACCTGGCACAACGCTTCCTCAGCTCTCCGTCATGCCCTTCTCTTACCCTACATTGTGATATCTTATCATCTGGACCCAGGAAGGAGACTCTGGAAAATTCCACCACGATTTAACAGCTTCACCCACATCAACTCAGCCTGGACAATCTACACGGAGGTCCACTTCTAGACACCACGGTGCAAATAAATGATGGTCGTTAATCACCCTATATCGAAAACCTACAACTGCTATACTAGCGTCATCCCGCTTCCTCCCGGGCACATCACACGATCCATTGTCTACAGCAAGCATGAGGTACAACCGCATCCTCTTAACCTCAGACAGAGACCACTACAAAATTCTCACCAAGCATTCTCAAAACTAAGTAACCCCACGAGAAATAGAAACAGGTCAACAGAGCCAGACGTGTTACCCAGAAGCTCCACGGTCAAGACAAACCAAGAAAGAAACCAACAGGACTCCCTGGCAACATTACATCCCAGCTAAACCCTCCAGCACATCATCGGGATCTACAACCATCTGGAAATGATCCCACACTTTCACAGGCTGGGTGCAGGCCAGTCCTGCCCACAGACAACCTGCCCACTTGAAACTATTCTCACCAGTAACTGCACACCGCACCATAGTAACTCGTAGCTCGGGAACCAATCCATGCACAAACCTTGATGCCAATCTGCCCACATATCTATACCAACGACACCATCATAGGACCTAACCAGAATCAGCCACACCATCACCGGTCTTTCACCTGCACATCCACATGTAATATACGACATCATTGCAGCAATACCTGCTATGTCATTGGCCAAACTGGACAGTCTCTACGGAAAAGGATAAATGAACACAGATCAGATATTAGGAACGGCAATATACTAAACCTGTAGGAGAACACTTCAACTCCCTGCACACTATAAGCAGGCCTTAGGTGGCATCCTGCACGCAAACTTCAGGACCAGACTTCAAAGAGAACTGCTGAGCTTTAGTTCGTCGCAAATTGACCATCAGCTCAGGATTAACAAAGACGCTGAATGTTGCCATACAAAACGTTTTCCTCCCTTGGTTTTCACACCTCAACTGCTAGAAACAGGGCCTCATCCTCCCTGATGAACTAAACCTCATTATCTCTAGCTTGCTTGAAATATAATACTGCCCTGGAAATTTCCTCCTGCATTGACGAAGTGGGTATTTCACTTACGAACGTCATGCTCCAAAACGTTGTTAGTCTATAAGTACCAAAGGATTCCTTGCTGCTTTTATTTGATTCCAACATAACCATGGCTACCCCTCTGATACTTCTACAGAACTGCTTCCTAGCCATTCGGTCCCTAGCCTGTAGCAATACATGGCATTCTTCCATCCTAAGTGCAGGACTTTGCACTTGTCCTTGTTGAACCCCACAGATTTCTTTTGGCCCAATCCTCTAATTTGTCTAGGTCCCCCTACCCTCCACTTCTCTCAGGTTAGTGTCATCTGCAAACTTGCTTAGGGTGCAGTCCATGCCATCCTCCAAATCATTAATGAAGATATTGAACAAAACCAGCCCCAGGACTGACCTTTGGGGCATTCCACTTGATACTGGCAGCCAACTAGACATGGAGCCACTGATGACTACACGTTGAGCCTGATGATCTAGCCAGCTTTCTATCCACCTTATAGTCCCATACATAGCCAAACTTCATAACTTCACATATGATAGCACATACAATCCAACCAGATATTAATGTCTAACAGATCAAGACTTTTAGAACGATACTTCACAATTCATACTTTATACTAAACATATGATAATTATATGACAGTGGTGAATATAGGAGTCCTGCTAGTGAAGGCAGGGAGCTGGACTCAATGACCTTTAATCTCCATATTAAAATTAAAACATTCTCTCACAAGCAAAATTAAAAATTCAAACTTATGATCAGGAAATTACAGTAATTTCTATTTTGGGGCTGAACTACAGGCCAAACAGCTTATCTTCTGGAATATTCATGTTGATAGAGAAAAGTTATTTTAAAGCTTATCAAGATGAAAGCCCACAGAACATGAAACTTGACATTTTATGTAGGGTCTGTATTCCCATATAAGCAATTCCTCTCACAAACAAAGAAGCAGCCAAATTCTCTTGTGGAAATATGAGCTTCATGATTTTTTAAAAACAAGAATATTAAACATCTAACTGCAACATGTATTTCAGCCATTCAAGAGTAACACTATCTTGTGATAAAGCATAAATCCCTCAGTGCAATACACATTTTACACATAGGAAATGTCCTAATAAACTCAGTACTTTGGTACATTAATACTGTGAAGAATGAAAACAGACTTGGAAGGGACTATTCATAAAGTAAAAATAAGACAACGCACACATATTTGAAGGATTAGGGCCTCATGACGTAATCTAGTTGCACCATAACAATAGGGAGGGTACTGGCTTTCCATAATATCCTGCACATACTTAAAAAAAATCATGACTGTGCTCAAAATGAGCCAACATATCATTAAAAAGCAGTAGTAGAATATCAGCAGTTGATACAGTTGTCATGAGTTTTTGGTATTGATATTACCGTTTTAAAGGTTCAGAGAACTCTGTCATAAATGCTAACCAGAGTAAATGTACTATAATCAGATGATGATATGTGTGCTGATGAATTGTAGCAGAACATGCTAAAAAAAGGCTCTATGCTTCCTAAAGTCTTTTGTGACACTAAGCGGTAATCTCAGTTTCCGGTGTAGCCCATAAGGCCAGTTTGCTAGCTGCTGTATTGTATAATATGTTTTCTTTATTGGTTTGATTCATATTATTTTGTTATCATATCCTATTATTAGTGAATCATAGTATTTTCTTGGATTTTGGATATGTTGAATTCCAGTTTATAGTATTCATAAGAGTTATTCATAGTTATTCATAATAGCTAGCTGTAATGCAGGATACAGGCTTGTATCTGTATGCTTAGATAGAGCAAGTTAGTATAAGCGTTTGTAACCTTTGGCACAGATAAAAGGCCTACTAGTCACCCCCACTTAACTTTGGGGAACTGAATTGGGAACCAAACAAAGAACTGAATCTCTTTACCTTAGGTCTGGAGCAGACTGGTGACCGCAGGGCATATCGCAGAACATGGAAGTCATGAGTTAGGCCAAGGGTAATGGTTTTGGGAATGAGACAAGCAATACTAATACGTATGAATGTATGTCGTAATATGGTAACCTATAGAGTAAGTGTACCTGAAAGCTCAGTGGTTTGAGCATTGGCCTGCTAAACCCAGGGTTGTGAGTTCAGACCTTTAGGGGGCCATCTGGGGTAAAATCAGTACTTGGTCCTGCTAGTGAAGGCAGGGGGCTGGATTGGTAGGTATATCTCTCTTTGGGGGAGGGATAGCTTAGTGGTTTGAGCATTGGCCTACTAAACCCAGGGTTGTAAGTTCAATCCTTGTGGGGGGCATCTGGGGATTGGGCCTGCTTTGAGCAGGGGTTTTGACTAGATGATTTCCTGAGGTCCCTTCTAACCCTGATATTCTATGATTTATGTGGGTGAGTATCATAAACAGATAGCTAAGGGTTAATGTCTCTTTCACCTGTACAGGGTTAACAAACAGTGACCTGCAACACCTGACCAGAGGACCAATCAGGAAACAAGATACTTTCAAATCTCGGTGGAGGGAAGCCTTTGTTTGTGGTTTTTGGGTTTTGCTTTGTTCTCTCTGAGTCCTGGAAGGGACTAGACGTGCAACCAGGTTTCTTACCGATCTCCCTGCTACAGTCTCTTATATATTCAGAATAGTGAGTATTGAGTAGAAAGGCGGTTATAGTCTTTTGATTGTTTCTGTATTTGCAACTGTGTATCTGGCTGGTAGAGTTTTAATGTGTATTTGGCTGAAAGTATTTTAAATTGTATTTCTGCTGGAGAAGGCTTTTTCTCCATTGTCTATAAGCTGAAAGACCCTGTAATATTTACCATCTAGATTACAGAGATAACTTTTACTTTTTTTTCTTTCTTTTTATTAAAAGTTTTGCTTTATAAGACCTGTTTGATTTTTTCTCCTGGTTAAGGCTCAAAGGAACTGAGTCTGTACTTACCAGGGAAGTGGTGGGAGATAGGGAGAAAGAAGGGAGGGGGAAAAGGGGGAATCCCTTTGTTTAGATTCACGGAGCTTGAATCTGTCTTGCCTCTGGGTGAGGTGGAAAGCCTCTGTTTTAAGATTCAAGGAGTTGAATCCCAGTGATCTTCTAGGGTAACCCAGAGAGGGAAAGCCTAGGAGAGGCACTAGTGAGGGAAAGAGTTTATTTTCCTTGTATTAAGATCCAGGGGGTCTGGATCTTGGGGGTCCCCAGGGAAGGTTTTGGGGAGACCAGAGTTTATCAGGCACTTAGAGTCCTGATTGGTGGCAGCGTATCAGATCTAAGCTTGTAATTAAACTTAGAGGAATTCATGCTAGTATCTCATTTTTTGGACTCTAAGGTTCAGATTTGGGAAAGAATACTATGACAGTGAGGAAATAAGATTTGGGCATGGTAGGTTGGGCCTAGATTCCAGGACTGGGCAGTACTGGAACCCTATAAGAGGGCAAACAACCATGCAAGGTCATCACTTTTTCCTATCTTCTATCAAGCTATCAGCTCAGCTTCGCAATACAGCCTAGCTACTTAACACTCAGACCTAATCCCTACCAACTTGGGAAGCCTAGACCATCAATTCCTTAGGCATGCCAGAGACAAGACTGGTCCTCAGTCTCCTACTACCAAGTCTTTAGGAAAGGACGTGAGGTTGTGAGTATGCTAGCTTAATAGAATAGAATAGAAATGTTACCACCAGGGGTCAAAGAATTGTATTACTTCTTTGTGACTTTGTGTTTTGTAACATTTATTCTTCTTTCATTCATTTTAATAAAGATCTTAACAAGTTAGTATTGTCTTCAGTATAACTGTCCTTGCCAGACACCCTGAGAGTCCTCTCACGATATTGAGCTCTGTGTTTCTCCTTCCCTGTAGCCTGAATTGGGACAAGAACCTAAAATATCTTCTGATCAGATCGGTGGTGAGCCATAATAAATTAGCCCATTAATTCAAGTCAACACAGGGACATTTTACAAGTGTCAAAGGATAGCTACTGTTAACATAATTTTCTGGACAACTAATTATATTTTATGTAAGTATTATGGATACCTCAACATACAGTAATGTAAAATATAAGAAACTAGTGGCCTCTTTAGGTCTGTCAATTTTGGTTGGACATATTCCTGAAAGTTTCATCACATGATGTAAATTTTAAAATTAATCTTTAATTCCTGGAGGGTTGGTAACCTTAGGCCTCATAGTATGAAAGTGGATTTTATCCCTTAGTCATATAGTTTTAATACTAATTACAATTAGACAAAATATTTTTTTTAAATAGACAAGTTCCATTTTTTAATCAATTTACTAATTGTGTCAGGGTTGAGTGTGTAGTCAGCTGTCCTCGTGGTCAGGGCCTGCTGCTTCAGTCTCTCCTTTAGTTCAGAGTGTCCAGATCTCCTTAAATGGGGTTCATCTTCCGTGTCAGTAACCCCATAAACCTGCCCCCCTAGGCATAGGGGAATCTGTGGTGAGAAGGGGGACTAGGACCTGATGATCCATTGGGTCTTAGTCCAAGGCTCTGAAAGTGAGACTGCACCAGGATGGTCTACACTCAGCCCACCTCCTGCTCACCTTCCCCTGGGCCACTTCCTACCACAACCAATGCCTCAGTTTGGGCCATGGCTGCCATTTAATCATAGTCCTTTGCTCCAAACCATAGAGTCTCAGGGCTGATGCAGGTAGAGTTGCCAACTTTCTACTTGCACAAAACAGAACACCCTTGCCTGGCCCCTCATCCGAGGCCATGCCCCTTCTCCGAGGCCCCAGCCCTGCTCACTCTATCTCCCGCGTCCATCACTCACTTGCTCATTGTCACTGGACAGGTTCAGGGGGTTGGGGTGGAGAAGGGGGTGACGGCTCCAGCTGGGAGTGTGGGATCTGGGGTGGGGACAGAAATTAGGATTTCAGGGTCCACGAGGTGGCTCTGGGCTGAGGCAGTGGGCTGGGATATGGGAGGAGGTGAGGGCTCTGGATGGGGGTGTGGGCTCTGGGGTGGTGCTGGGGATGAGGTGTTTGGGGTGCACAAGATGGCTTCAGGCTGGAAGTGGAGCTGAGGAATTTGGAGTATGGGAGGGGTCTCCAGGCTGAGGCAGGGGGTTGCGGTGAGAGGGGGTACAGACTGTGGGTTGTAGGTTCCAGGGGTGGGTCCAGAAATGAGGGGTTCAGGGTGCAGGAGGGGGCTCCAGGCTGGGACAAGGGGTTGGGGCACAGGAGGGGGGTCAGGGGTGCAGGCTCCGGGCAGTGCTTACCTCAGGCACCTCCTGAAAGCAGCAGTATGTCTCTCTTCCTCTCCTACTCAGAAGCATGGCCAGAGGGCTCTGCACACTGCCCCATTTCAGTTGCCATCCCCACAATTCCCATTGGCTGCGATTCCCTCAGCCCTGCTGCACCACCAACCGGACTTTTAATGTCCTGGTCAAGGGTGCTGACTGGAGCTGCCAGGGTCTCTTTTCGATCAGGCATTCCGGACAAAACCCAAACACCTGGCAACCTTTTGGTCCCCTCACAGTTCTCAAAAAAAGACTCACTGACAGACCTCTTCAGTAAGAGCTTCTTCCCCTACTGTTGCAGAAAAATGACATCCTGAAGATGACAACTCTCCTCTCTGTTGCCTGGGCTGCTGAAGCTCTCTTTATACTGCACTTTTCATCAGGAGCATGCTTGGCAGAGCTGAGGGGCAGAGCTTTCCAGGCCCAGCACTACTCCAGCCTTTCCCCTGCCTTTGCCTTAGTGTGAGGTTTGTAAACCTCATCACACTAATTAAATCCTTGATGCAGGGCAACTGGCTGAACAAGCTGCATAGTTAAAATGAAGTTGTACTTACAGTATGAGTGACAGACTGATCAAAGTGAGTGGAGTAAAAAAGTTTGACATAAATCTCAAATCATATTTCAATTTGCCCTATAATTATCAATTTGATTCTATATTATATTGTATTGTATTGTAGGGTTGTTTTGAACAGGAGGATTCTGTCCTAAAATTGCTCTGTTCAATTCCACTTTCTTGGTTTGTTATATTCTTTTTCTGGTTTTGTACATATAATTATGTCTCAGGTACATTGTTGTAAAAATTAAGTCTGGAATGTCTGCGTTGGTATTTCAGAATAGCTCATCACCCAATTGCTTTCTCTGGTGCCATATCTGCCTGAAACCTTCTCATATGGTGATTGATTGATTCATTTATTTATTTGCAAGATCAATGTTAATTTTCTTTCTCAGATAAGATGAATAACATCCTTGATTCTGCCTTCTGATTGTTGGCAGTCTTCCTCATCCCTTTAGAAATAGTATTAAGGTGGCAGTGCCTTTTTGTCCAGCATTAATTTAATAGACAAAATCTCAGCCAAGAGCTTTCCATTTTAAAATATTTCATTATTTTTAAGACCTATAAAAGTGTCAGGTTTAGAAAAAAAATTAGCTATCCTACTAAAAATATTTTATCGTTTTAATTAATACCAGGGATAGGCCAAAGAGGTAGTGTGTGAATCTTGGTCCAGAGAATCCAGGATTTAAGATCAAGGTCATATCAGAGTTAGGGTAAGACTCGGCATTAAAAAATGGTGAGTTATTCACATGAAGTTTCAGCAGTAAATGGTTGAAGTCTCATGAGATTTGCTACTCTTATGAGATTCCAGTTTTGTCCAAACCCTGTAGTGTGACCCCACACTGGTGAAATGGGAGTTATGGAGTTATCTGAACACAGAAAGCCATGCTCTCTTGCCACTGCTGGGCATGCTCCCAGTGAAGGGTGAGTTCAAAAGGGAACAGCTCAGCTTGGTCTGGACTGACCAAGCAGAAGAATGGTTGGGTGCTACAGCCTTCTGCAGAGGAGCTGCTGAGGCTCACAAAAGCCAGGACCAGGCTCTACAGTCAAGTCACTGAAGACCCTTCAACCACGAGGACCTAAGATGCTCAACCGCCACAGGCAGGGAAGAGACCCTCTGGAGGGTGGCCCAAAAGATCTCTAAGGGGACCCAAAGAAAGATTGGTGGCCCCAGCAGAGGAGCCAAAGCCAGGGTAGGAAGTGGCTCTGGAAGCAGCTGTAGGGGCGCTTGTCTTCTAGGCTCTGCAATTTGAATTATTATTTCTTTGGGCTGGAACCCAGTGAAGCAGGAAGGGCCTAGGTTCTACTACCCTCAGCCACTAACTCTTGCCACGGGACCCAGCTGATGAATGCTGCTGCTAGGCAAAGCAACCACTGATTCCCACCACTAGACAGCATAGTCTAGAATCTCACCACTTGGCCGTACTGCTGACCTTGGACTCAAAACTCCCTTTGACATGTGGGCATTTGAATGTCACTCAATGTTGTATCAGGATGCATTGTACATGGCTTAGACGGAGGCAAAAATAATCTCTCTCTCTATATATAAACAAGGAGCTAATTCCCTTCAACTCTCCTCAACATCACAATCTTTTAAGACTTTTTAAGACACATAGTATTTGAAAAAAAGTCAAGAAGATAAGGCAACTAAGCTGGAATTTATAGGAATGCCTGGACAAATATTCTGAAAGTGGCCAGACCTGGACCTAAGCAAACTTCTAGCTGCAGCAAATTCTGCAAGCAAGGGCCCAACTTCCTTCGACTTCACTCTTTGGGAGGTGAGCATAAGCCTTTTAGATGAGAAAGTTTACATCCAGCTGGTCTCTAAGCCGTCTCGGGGTCTCATGTCCTAGCATGAAGCTGCTGTGTTTGAGTTGGGAACACTGCAAGGGAAAGCTTTTGTTAAAAACTGATTGCACTCTAATTTAGGGAAAAAAAGTCCTGTAAGCATACCTATTGGTGTTAGGTTTTGTAAATTCTTGTTTTTGCAATGCCTAAATGTTAGCAACATTTTGTCTGACATTACACAGCCCCTCTAATGCAGACACAATGTACACTGACAGAGTTTTTCCTGCTGGTGTATGAACACCACTCCCCACACAACATTGGCAGTGCTGACAGAAGCACTCCTATGTTGGCACATATTCATCCACACTGGGGATTTGCCAGCATAGGGATGTCACTGGGAGGGATGGCTTTGTCACACCCTTTACTGACATAGCTATGCTGGTATAAAGCATATGCGTATGCAGGTGTATATAAAACTGAAAAAGGTCAGATGCTGTGGAAACTCTCCACAATAGAATGAAAGAAATTAGCATTTAAAAGGTAGATGTGTCTGTATTCTGGTTTTGAATTACTCCTTTTTTTTAATACTGTTTTTCTAGTTAATTGAATGTTACAATGCCCAAACCCCAGTCTAAAGCAATCACATTAAAGCATTCATAAGGTTTTTGACCACCTTGACTGGCAATCAATTTTTGGTCATTGTTAAAGACAGGTTTTGCTGTAAACATGATAGTAAAAGCTGGATTCTCAAACTGCGAGGCTGTTGTTCAAAGGGAGATGAGAACAATTTCCAAGGAAGGCAAAAGTTTGAACAATGGCCATCAAGAAGGACAATAGTTCTTTTCCCATAGCACCCCAACGATAATGGTGCCTTTAGTAAACTGGGGGTCTCCAGCCTCTAATGAGTCTGACAAGGGATCAGGGGACTCTTCAAGCCTCCTACAAGTGAAAAGGCAGAGCCCTGCCCCACACAATACAAGGGTAGTGCCCTCATGCAGGACAGAACAATTTGAAGTAGCCTGTGTAATTAACTCAGGAATAGAAAGTATGAGGAGGTGCAGATATACACAATGTTCAGTAAAGATTATGCACCTGCTGCTAGGAGCTGTGCTGGGAATTGTGGGATAGATACTCAGAGGTCATTGCAACAGCAGCTCTTTAGAACTGTGTTCAGAGGCAAAAATGGAACATTTCTAAACGAATCTAGCTTTGCTATTGTGAGTGCACTGAACTGTTTGTGCTTATATTGCTCCTATCTGACTAGTTTATTAGTAATGGCTCAGTTCTCTGCTCACTATCTCTTCACTGTCAGTATGTGATATGCGTTCCCCTCTGTTCCTGAGCCAAGGAAGATGAGCATCTGCTACAGATCCCTGGCTCATTAGCTCAAGCTGTAGAGCCTCATGCTTTTAGCTCTGGAGGTTCAATCCCTTATGTGTTGGCCAAGATGGCAACTGTCACAGATTGGATTTAGGGCTTGACAAAATCAAAAACCTAATACAGGCTATTCAGAAATGAATACTTAGATGAGTCCCAATTTGATAAACAAAGAGTAAAGCTGGCACAGCAGAATGAGATTTCAGGCTTCTCAGTCCTTTCTATGGGTATAATTTTCAAAAACCACAGAGAGATGGCAAAACACTGCTCCCATTGAAGTCAATGCTACAACTCCAATTGAGTTGAATGGAAGCAGATCAAACCAACGCTGAGCACTTCTGAAAATCTCAAACTGTCTAACATAGAATTTCAGGCTTTTCCCTCTGATGTCCCTTTCTTTCACACTTGGGCCAAAAGCTAGCGCTAGGTATAAGCGGACTAAGCAATTGCTTAGGGCCTCAAGCAGCTCAAGATGGGGGGGCGCTATTCACTTATTACAAAAACTTGCCTGTTTAAGTATTGGGGGCAAAAATATTCCTGTGTATGGCCCCCAATGGGCTAGCACCAGCACTGCTTTGGCCCCAGACTCTTTAAAATGTTTTCAATACGAGAAGCCTATGTATTTTTTCTATGATAAGAGAGTGAAAGTTTGGGAAACCCTGAGCTAGAAAAATACCAGCCTAGATGTTTCTTCACAATTAAAGTAGGCAGCAAACCTCAAAATCTTGTTCTCTGAAAGATAAATGAATATCAATTTTCAACATTTAACACAACCCAGAATCTAATGCACTGAGGACTTAGATTGATTTGCAGCCAAGTAATAAATGAAATCGAATGATTTAATTGACTGATTCCCTCATTTTTATGGAAAATGTTTCTCTCTTTATTTTATTCTTTGATTTCTGATGAGAGTTCTCTGTCTTTAATACTGGAATGTTATAGTTCCGACATTAAAAAGAGAGACTACACATAAAACAAAGCAATAAAACACAGAATAATTTATAAAGGAGCAGTTCTTCATTGGGACTAAAGGCCTAAAAGAAAAAGATTGGGGAGTTTGTTTTCCTTCTTATAGCTACAGTCTACACAATGCTGTTAGAATATTATATAATTCTCAGTAGTAAGACAAAAATACCTGCATATGCTAAAATGCAAGCCTGAGGGCTAAAAACTAAGCCTTTAGGTGTTTACACAGGATTCCCATTGAAATCAATGGGATTCCTGCATGTACAGCCCAAGGTAGAAATCATTCTTTGTTTGTGATAATAGGAGAGAATTTTACAGGACACACCTCCTCCGTATTTAAGAGCATATCCTTAGCCTATCATGCAGTCAAAACACCAGGCATGTCACTGGTTGTGGGGCACATACACTTCTACCTCCTCACCATTTCTGCTCATAACGCACAAATGAAGAACAACGCGAAGCTGGGTTTATAGTTGCTGTGTATTGCTTGACTGGTAAAAAAGCAACTGTGGACTGGTTATTCTGGTCAAAAATGTATTATGTTGTAAGCCTGCTACATTAATAACCTGGACTCAAACATGTCTGAGTTGGGGTACTAGATAGCTCAGGCAAATGAGAATGAAATAAGGAACTTTTCACATTTAGGGCCAGTTCAGTCACCACATCACAATTAGCACCTTTGCAGGTAGTTTCAGAGAGAACGAGGCTTTAATACTATTGGTGTTTCCAGGTCAGGGTTGAGGCACCTTTGCAGACAATATACAGACAAGTCTCAGCTGCCACTGGCCACATTCTATGGATGAATAGTGGATTTCATTCTCTATCACTCTAACATCTTTCACAAACACTAAAATTTTCTTCTTAACAGTGAATTTAATTTAGGAAAGTGGGTGCCAACCATGTATGTTAATTATTTGCCAATAAAAGTTTCATTTGGACGTATTAGACTGACAATAGCTACATGGCTATCTCTGAAGAAGTTCTATTAACTAAGGATTTTCCAGGTCAGCTTTGAAATAACTGAACACAATGGCTGCAGAGTTTTCTTGCAGGACCTTCTTGTGGTCTATTGTATTAGTAGTGTCAAAAGCCAATATAGCAGGTTGAAGAATCCCTAACTGGTTATAGAGCTGCTGCAGTCTGTTATGTAGGCTTTAGAAATGACTTGAGTCAAAACTCAAGATCCAAGTAGCCATGAACTTTACCATGTTAGGGTAAGAATACAAATTTACATCTGGTTCAAATTTTGCTGCTGACTTCACCTCCAAAATTCTAAACACTAGAACTGAACACCCCAGAATTTATGGTGTGTTCAGAATCCAGATTCAGATTTTCATCAGGTTCTTCATTGGTTAATGCTTTTAAGGATTTCTTAAAAACCCATCCACACATTATATCTGAGCTATCAGTCCTCATTCTCAAAGGAAACTTGCACAATGCTTTCAAAAGACGAGCCTGGGAGCTGAAATTCATTACTCTGCTAGACACCAAAAATCATGGACTGAACAGAAACATTGGATTTATGGGTTATTACACTAATCTGTAACCCATTAACCCCTTATTTTTGTCCCATGATTACAGACATGTTAATGGGCTACCTTGAATGGTCCCTTACAATATGTACTAAATACTTACCCTAAATAATTTGTTCTAACTTGTGTTTAGGTGTGATGCTGGGAGTTTCTTTCCCAGGCCTGAAGCAGAGCTCTGTGTGGCTTGAGAGCCTGTCTCTCATCAACAGAAGGTATTACCTCACCCACCTTGTCTCTCTAATATTGTGAGACCAACACGGCTACAGCCATGGGCAGCTGGTGACCCGGCCATTGGGGGAGGCTAGCCCCTGACCCCTCCCCTTATGCCCTCCCTCCACTTCTTCCCCTCCTCCCTTGCAGGAGCCCAGAGCACCTCCTGTGCCCCCAGCCCCAGTGCTCCAGGTGGCCAGGCAGCATGGCTGTAGCACCCCCAAGACCCACAGCCCCAGTGCTCTGGGTGTCCCAGCAGTTTGGCTGCAGCACCCACAGCACCGGTGCTCTGGGGCTGGCTGCCCAGCACACAGGGGCTGGGGTGCTGTGGCCATGCTGCCTGGCTGCCCTTATGCACCAGACAGCCAGCCCCAGAGCACCAAGCTGCGTGGTCTGAGTGTCAGGCGGGCAGCATGGCCCCAGCAGCAGCTGCCCAGAGTCTCTGTGGGAGGCAGGCCAGCCAGCCCAGGGCAGAGCACTGGGAACTGCAGGAGGAAGCCTGGTCTGGTGGTGGAGCATGGGTGGGGCCACACTTGGCTGTTTGGGGAGGACCGCCTCCCCCTGCCTAAGATACCCGCTGCCCATGACTACATACATCCACTAAGTAGACAGTATTGTCTTCTGGCAATCATCCACATAATTAAACAGGTCCTCAATAAATTTACAGTTTTAAAGATAGAATAATCATCATGTAACAGTGTCCTATGCACCTTCATGTGACTCTCTTATAACAATTTCTAATATGAATGAAAAAATGATCTAAGAAAATTAATTGACAAAAAACAAACCTATATTCCACTAACAGAGAGTCAATTATTCCAAAAAGCAAGCAGAAACAGTGGGAAAGCTGAAAGGTTAGTGCTATGGAATTGTATTACAAGGGGAGTTCCAAAAAGCAGACAATAGTTATAAAGAATATTCAGTACTTGTGCTTTAGATAGAGATGTAAGAAAAGCTCTTTTACAGCTCTTGTAAATCAGTAATTTTGATGCCCTTTACAAAACCCCAGACCAACAAAACAAAACTGTCAACTTTCTGTCTTCTGACAGTTTGGACACAGATGGTTCAGTAGCTAAGTATACTCAGTGCCTCTGCACAAATACTTGCAACCATTTTATGCTACAAGACAGTAATTGTATGTCCTTTGTGTTTACAACAGGGATCAAAGGAAGGAAGAACACACACCCAATTTTTTTCTTTTTAAGCACTAGAGTGAACAGCATCACATTTCTGGGTTAAGTGCAAGCTAAAGGCAGAGACACTCTGATCACAGATTAAGGTTCCAGAATAGAAAACTACTTTACTAAAACAATTTTGATAAGTCTTGGAATACTGGGGAAGTTCCAGAAGACTAGAAAACAACTAATGTTGTGCCAATATTAATAAAGGGTAAACAGAATATGCTAGGCAATTATAGGCCCATCAGTCCGTCATTGATCCTGGGCAAGATAATGGAGTGGCTGATACAGGACTCGATAAATGAAGAACTAAAGGAGAGTAATGGAATTGATGCCAATCAATATGGGTTTATGGAATATAGATTCTGTCAAACTAACTTAATATCTTTTTGATGAGATGATGAGTTTGGTTGATAAAGATAATAGTGTTGATGTGATCTATTTAGACTTCTGTAAGGCATTTGACTTGGGAACATGACATTTTGATTAAAAACTAATATATAAAATTAACATGGCACACATTAAATGGATTAAGAAATGTCTGATAGGTCTCAAAATGTAATTGTAAATGGGGAATCATAATTGAGCAGGTGTGTTTCTAGTGGGGTTCTGCAGACAGCGGTTCTCGGCCCAACACCATTTAACATTTTATCAATGACCTGCAAAAATAAAATGTAAAATCAGCACTGACAAAGTTTGTGGATGACATAAAAAATGAGGGAGTGGTAAATAATGAAGATGACAGGTCGCTGATACAGAGTAATCTGGATTGCTTAATTACCTGGATGCAAGCAAACAATATGCATTTTAATATGGCCAAATGTATATGTATACACATAGGAATAAAAAAAAATGTAGGAAATACTTACAGGGTGGCCCTTCTATCCTGAGAAGCAGTGACTCCGAAAAAGATTTGGGGCTGTGGTGGATAACAAACTGAACATGAGCTCTCAATGTGACCCTGTGGCCAAAAAAGCTAATACAGTCCTGGGATGCACAAATGGGGAAATCTTGAGTATGAGTAGAGAGGTTATTTTTTGGTACTGGTGTGACCACTGCTGGAATAGTGTGTCCAGTTCTGGTGCCCATAATTCAAGAAGGATGTTGATAAATTAGAGTGGGTTCAAGGAAGAACCACAAGAATGATGCAAGAATTAGAAAATATGCTTTATTGTGATAAACTCAAAGAGCTCAACCTTCTTTTTTTCAAGACAAATTGATTAAGAGGTGACTTTATTGCAGTCTATAAATACCTACATGCAGAACAAATATTTGATAATGGACTCTTAATCTGGCAGAGAAAGGTATAAACTCAGTCCAGAGGCAAAACAAATTCAGAGTAGAAATAAAGCATTAGGTTTTTAAGTGAGAGTAATTAACCATTGTAATGATTTACCCAGGGTTGTGGTATCACTGGCAATTTTTAAATCAAGAGTGGATATTTTTCTATAAGATGGGCTTCAAAAATTATTCTGGGGAAGCTCCACGACTTATTATACAGGAAGTCAGACTAGATGATCACAACAGTCCCTTCTGGCCTTGGAATCTATGATATGTATTAGGTTGACAGATTAGGACTGGAGCCAGCCTCTACTTTTATGGTGCAGTGGAATTACTAGATGTCATTAGAAGGGCAGGTGCTAATACTGCAATACTCAGTAAGACTATGTCTACACATGAAAATGAGACTGTGATTCACAGGTCTAGTAGATATACTCACTCTAGCTGTCATAGAGCTAGAGTGCTAAAAATAGAAGTGTAGCTGCAGTAGCATGGGCAGTGGCATGGGCTAGCCTCCTAAGTACAAACCCACCCAAACCCAGCGGGTACATAGGGCAGCTAGCCCATGCTACCACTCACCACCATCCAAAACCCCATTCTTCTAAAGCTGAAGAAAGGCTTCAAATTTTCGGCATTCATAGAATGCTGGTGTTCTGCCTTGACCACACCAGGTCTTTGAGTCTCTCCCAGGTTTTGTGTAGCATATATTGCGAGAATTAAAAGCCAATCAATGTCAGCTCAGTGAATCTCACATTGGATTTCTCTCTGCATTAAGCCCTGCTATAGTCTGGCTAAAGTCTCTCACCAACAGCTCACTCCACCAGGATTCAGGCCACCTCATTGGCCTTTCTGAGCAATACCTTGATAGCTGATCTCTGCATAGCAGTAACATGGTTGTCTGTATATAACTTTTTCAAACATGATGCCCTCACTCAGGCAATGCCAACTTTGGCAAGTCTGTATTACATTCTTTTCAGATGATCCAAAGACTCTCCACCTGTAAGAGAACTGCTGATGAGTCATCATATATATGTGCACAATCACCCAAAGCCAAAAAACAGTAACTTATTTATACAGCAACTGTTTTTTGAGATGAGCTATGTACAGATGTATTCCACCACCCTCCCACATTCCCCGCTACTTTAGACGTTAGACAGACAGTGCTGTGAAGGAATGGAGAGGGTGGCAGTTGACAAATCCCTTTTTGCCCTCATCTAGGCCCACAAGAACATCACAGGTGCATGTGCCACCTGATGGCACTGCTGACAAAAATCTCCAGTTCAAATGCACTGGGCACAAATATACCTGAAGTGGAATGTATATGTGCACAACGCATCTCTAAGAACAATAGTTACTGTACAGGTAACTAATCATGTGTTTGTTTGTTTTGAGACAGGGGTTCCCAAACTTTTTTCCTGAGGCCCACCTGTGCAGCTACAAAAAGCACTGCAGCCCACTTCTTGGGGTAAATTATTAATTGTAATTATTACATACATATAAATTATAACATTATAAACATACACTGTACATGTTTCCTTTTAATATATACACTTGTAATGATATAAATCCCTAGCAATATGCATTCAAAGAAATGCTTCAAGATCTTTGAAACTGAACAGTTTTAGTAAAACTACACTTTAAAAAATATTGAGAGCAAAATGCAATGTTCAAACAAGGAAAACAACATTTTGTATAAAACTGAACAATAAGTAACAATGTTAACAAAATTGTTAAACACATTGTGTTATTTGTTGATTTTAACACGAAATAGTTGTCCAACTTTGTATACTATATTGTGTTTTCAATTTTTTTAGTGTAAACTCTGAATTTCTGTGCTGTGTAAGTAAAGACCTAGACCTACTGTCTACTAATTAGAAAAAATTCTAATATTGCAAATAAAAATATAAAATAATGGCTATATTATAACACACTGAGGTAACGGGTACTCATCCAATCAGGTAAAGGAGAATCCAAACTTTAACTATGTGTCATCATATATTCTTACCACTTTATTATTTTGGCTGGCTCATTTTATATAGTTCTAGAAGGTCCAGGACTTTCATTATCTTCCCCACCAGTGCACCCTTCTCATTTGAAAAATAAACTAATCCATGTCAGATTGAAATACTACTTGCTATTTTTACAGTTGTAAATGGCAGGCTGTGTGCTTGTTGCTAGGTTACCTAGCAGTCAAACCCACTGTTGTACTGAAAATTAAACTTGATATATTGGCATTAGTTTAAAATAAAGAAAGTTTTTCTATTCTCCATCCAACACATACAGCTCAAAACATTACACTTACTTAGATTACATGAGCCACATTGAGTTAAAGATTTACTAAAAGCTTGGCTGGAGAATGCAGTTGCACCAGCAGACCACCTGGAACTGTGTTGCAGCCCACCTTTGGGCCAAGGCCCACAGTTTGGGAACCCCTGTTTTATGAATATGAAGTGTACAAAAAATTATGAGTGGCAGATAAATTCCTAGCCTGCTCATAGAATCATAGGACTGGAAGGGACCTCAACAGGCACCTAGTCCAGTCCTCTGTTAAGCATGTGATTTTTACATATCATTAACAAATGAGTGTCAACCAGCCAATAAAAACACATCTTTGTTACTGACTCCAACAACATTTTTTTCATCTACAGTCTTATGTGGGGTAACAGGGATTTGTAAATGGGTTTTTTGAAGTATGTACATGTCATAAACAGATAGCTAAGTGTTAATGTCTCTTTCACTTGGAAAGGCTTAACAAACAACACCAGACCAGAGGACCAATCAGAAAACAAGCTACTTTCAAATCTCGGTGGAAGGAAGCCTTTGTTTGTGGTTTTTGAGTTTTGCTTTGTGCTCTCTGAGTCCTGAAAGGGACTAGACATGCAACCAGGTTTCTTGCCAATCTCCCTGCTACAGTCTCATATATTCAGAATAGTGAGTATTGAGTAGAAAGGCAGTTATAGTCTTTTAATTGTTTTCTGTATTTGCAACTGTGTATCTGGCTGGTAGAGTTTTAATGTGTATTTGGATGAAAGTATTTTAAATTGTATTTCTGCTGGAGAAAGCTTTTTTTCTATTGTCTATAAGCTGAAAGACCCTGTAATATTTACCATCTAGATTACAGAGATAACTTTTACTTTTTTTCTTTCTTTTTATTAAAAGTTTTGCTTTTTAAGACCTGTTTGATTTTTTCCCCAGTTGAGGCTCAAGGGAATTGAGTCTGTACTCACCAGGGAATTGGTGGGGAGAAGGGAAGGATAAATTTCCTCTTTGTGTTAGATTCATGGAGCTTGAATCTGTATTGCCTCTGGGTGAGGGGAAGGAGGGAGGGTGAAGGGGGAATCCCTTTGTTTAGATTCACGGAGCTTGAATCTGTCTCTCTCTCCTAGTGTACCCAGGGCGGGAAGAATCTGGGAGGAAGAAAGGAGGGGGAAGGGAAATGGTTTATTCCCCTTTGTTGTGAGACTCAAGGAATCTGGGTCTTGGGGGTCCCCAGGGAAGGTTTTGGGGAGACCAGAGTTTATCAGGCACTCAAAGTCCTGATTGGTGGCAGCGTATCAGACCTAAGCTGGTAATTAAGCTTAGAGGAATTCATGCTAGTACCTCATTTTTTGGACTCTAAGGTTCAGATTGGGGATAGAATACTATGACAATACAGTACACAGTCTGCAATAAAGAATGCTATATTTTTTTAACTGAAGATGGACAAATAGTGAATGGCCAATTCCAGCAGTCCTTTGGCAGGGAAAATTCCCATTGAAGTCACTGGGATTTTGCCTATATTAATACTTGAGGATTGCGGCCTTAGTAACATTCTATTTTAAACGTGTGTTCATAAAGCATCCTCAGTAAAAAATTATTCTATACTTATGCAAATAAAGATGTTATAAGAGTAGATGAATAACTGACTAATGTACATACACTTTATTTACCTACCTCATGGCACAGACAATACAAGTGATCCATATGGATAAACTGAATAACATTGTACCAACTGTCCTTATTCTGCTATCAGTTTTCACACTATGAAGATAAAGTGCACCTAACCCATAATTTTATCATGGTCATTTAAGAACAGAATTGGGGAAGCAATTGTTATGAGTTAATTATCTCATCAAGCCCATACGGGCAATGTCAGAGCCAATGCTATGGAGTATTGGTATTTAGTTGAATTAATAAATAATTGACAGTTCTCTATGCCATTTGTCTTTTTTAATATCAGAGGTCAATATCCCATTAATGAGGGATTTGATAAATGACTAATAAATCTGTGTATTCTACAATCAACAATAGTTCTGAAGAGAAAATGCTGAACACTAATGCTTCTGCAAAGCCTTTATTTTTTAAGATAAATTGAAGTATAGTGAAAGTGTTGAACCAGTGGGCAGACTCACCAGCCAGGAGAAGAAAAATAAAGTCCTAGATACTGATCGCTTCACAGCCTTTCCTCAGGGTTTGCTTTTATCTCCAAAAAACTGAGTAAGAACAAATCAACTCAAACTACTGGGCAATAACCCAAGCCCTCTCCGGCTTGCATCAGCAGGAAGGTCAGAGAACACAACCTTACTGTATAGTAGCCTTCTTTCCCTCTGCTTCCTCTTTCCTTTTATGACAAATGCTGGAGCACCTTCACATTGTGTCACTAAGGCCTCAATCCACAAAGGGACTGAAACATTACAATGCTGAGTGCAGCTGTGCCTAACTTTTAGGCACCTAGAAAATCATAGGAAGACTGTGATCCATAAAGCCTTAGTTAGGCTTTATAGGCTCCATGTACAATAAATGGGGAGAGAGGCGCCTTAGAATGCAAGCCACAGAAGCCAGCACACTCAGTGCGGAGCTGCCTAAGCAAGCTCATGGGAGATTCCAAATGGAGAGGTGTGTCCTAAACTCTGCCCCTCTCACTGGTATAGGCACTTAAGTCTGGGCTGCAGGCAGGTGACTATCGCTGCTTAGCTATCCATGAATGGGAGCCCACCTTCCAGCAGCTTAGGCACCTACGTAGTTTCTTGTGGGAATAAGTTAGGCACCTTCCTCATTCTAGACAAAACAGGCCAGGAAAGAGGTGGTGATGCCAACCATCAGTTAGCAAACTCACCTGGGTTGTGGGAGACTCAACATTCATCTCCCCCATCTCTGCCTAATGAAGATAAAGGATTTGACTAGGTGCCTTCCCCCACCTTTCAGGAGAGTTCCTTAACCACTGAGCTACAGGGCCGCTCGGGAGGGGGCAAGTGGGGCAATTTGCCCCATGCCTCAAGATCTGCAGGGGCCCCCATGAGAATGTCTGAGGCTCCCTCCCCGGCCTAATCCAACCCCGGCTCCACCTCTCTCCCGGAGCCTCTGCGCATCCAGCAGCATCCCTGGACAGCAGCAGCGTGGCTCTGGTGGGGCCTGAGCTTCACCCTGCTCAGAGCCGCGTGGTCAGGGGCGGGGCTGTGAGCTCCAGGCTGAGTGGCAGGAGCTGAGCTCAGCCAGGAGCTCGTAGCCCCGCCCCCCAACCACACGGCTCTGAGCGGGGTGGCGCTCAGGGGCCCTGCCTGAGCCACGCTGCAGCTGTCGAGGGACACTGCTGGATGCGCTGAGGCTCCGGGTGAGGGGGTAGCTGGGGGTAAGGGTCCGGGGCTGGGGGGTTTGGCTAAGGGGCAGGGAGTCCCAGGGAACAGGGAAGGGGCAGAGGTTGGGGGGATGGACAGAGAACGTGGGGGGCTGGATCATGGGCGTTCCAGGGGTCTTTCAGGACTCAGCCAGGCAGTCAGGGGACAAGGAGCAGGGGTGGGGTCCTGGGGTACAGTGAGGGGAAAGGAGCAGGATGAGTTGAGGATTCTGAGAGGTGGGTGGGCAGTCTGGGGGCAGGAAGTGGGTGGGGGTCAGATAGGGCCAGGCTGTTTGGAAGGCAAAGCCTTCCCTACCCTAAAGCTCATTCAGCAGGTTGAGGCTTGCAGAAGAGCCAAGCTGTTAGCTTTTCCATTAAGGCTACCATCCCTTTCACTTCTCAAATGCCACATTACAGTCTATATTTAATTTCAGTGCCACAGGGAGATTCATGTCAGGGGAGGGTAGCTTCATTTAAAATTAGGCACTTGGGGAGGGATCACATGAGAAGAGCAATATCCTTCCTAGCCCTACCAAAGGAGACCCCCTACCCCTGCATTTCGTGAGGCTTCAGAGGGTTTAATTCAGTGGTTCTCAAACTTTTGTATTGGTGACCCCTTTCATACAGCAAATGTCTAAGTGTGATCCCTCCCCATACATTAAAAACATTTTATATATTTAACACTATTATAAATGCTGGAGGCAAAGCCGGGTTTGAGGTGGAGGCTGACAGCTCGGGTCCCCCCAGTAATAACCTTGTGACCCCCTGAGGGGTCCTGACCCTCAGTTCGAGAACCTCTCGGTTAATTTAATTTTAGCATCCTGTGTCCATTCACACGCATGTGCTATTTTGAGCATGTCAGTTTTCACAACATAGGCTCATCTCAGATTCTGGAACAAGCTCAAATGCTCAGTTTAAGGAGCATGTACGTAAGCTATACTAAAGACAAACCCACAGTAACCGTCTCCAGTTTGTGAGGGACCCCATGGAGCCAGTCTCTA
>NC_133771.1:25294486-25365870 GCF_003597395.2 Chelonoidis abingdonii | reverse complement strand
AACACCACTAGTTACCCCTCTCCATTCTGAGAATTTACCATTAATTCCTACCCTTTGTTCCCTGTCTTTTAGCCAGTTCTCAGTCCATGAAAGGACCTTCCTTTTTATCCCATGACATCTTAATTTACATAAGAGCCTTTGGTGAGAGACCTTGTCAAAGGCTTTCTGGAAATCTAAGTACACTATGTCCAAATAGTATAGTTTTGCAATTTTTTTTATGGAAGGGGCCCCCGAAATTGCTTTGCCTCAGGCCCCCGAATCCTCTGGGCGGCCATGCTGAGCTATGTGATTTTCTGATGTAAGGGTTCTCTCAATCTCTCCTGTTGAAGCTGTTCCACTGGCTAAAGACTGCTTGGCGCAGAGGTAGTGGACCTTCGGTCTTCTCCCTCCTAGGTGGGTGCCCTAACCACCAAACTACAGAGTCATTCCCACTTTTGCTCTCTGTTCGTATTTATGATCATAAAAACTTCAAAACAAAGACCAACATTGACAGTCACAACGAGGACAAATCACAAATACAAAAAGAAACCATCCAAACCCTCCATGCCTCGGACACTTTACCCTGCAAACTAGACAGTCAATCCAGTATCATTGGCCCCCATGCTAGTCTCCATTCTGACAAACTCATTTGTTTTTTAACTCTACTATTGCTAACAGCCAAATAACTGCACAAGTAGTGTGAACTAAAGTTTCAGATGAATCATTCCGTACCTGAAAATAGGGTGAACGTCGACTCTGCCATATGTTGTATCAAACCACCATGTTAACAGCAGCCAGTCTCAAAAGAAAGTGGGTAGCAAATGTCTGATCTTCCTGATAGAGATAGATGCTGAATCCTTTGGCATCTGAAAATGTTCAAAAGCAAATTGTCCACAAGTTTGGCTACACAACAGTGGGACTCAGTTTCAAGGCTAAAAAATCCCAAATGCAGATGTCAAGGGAGTAGAATATAAAAAAGTTTTCCATTGTCTCCTCTACTTCAGAGTAGGCTTCCCAGGGGCCGCCTATACCTACTATGTGCTTCCCTTGTAGGTTAACTCTAACATACAATTTACCATGAAACACCCATCAGCATATATCCCTATACTTGAAGAGAAGTCTATTATTTCAAACGGACAACAAAATGCCCCACAGAGACAATCTTCTGTACAATTTAATGCTGCTAAATGGTGTTCTCAAAAAATATTTCTAAAGCACCACTGGTATTGCACTCTCCTAAACTGTGAGTCGCCATCATGGAATGCCTTTGCCTATGTTTGTCAATAGAAAATGCATCTTAAAGCAATTTGTATCTAAGAGGGAACCTGCTGGGCTGTTGCAGGAAAAATACCCTTTTGGGGGCTGCATCTCCTTTTTCTCCACCAGTTGCCCTATTTCTTCCCTTGTGACATTTCCCAGTAATAGTGGAAAATAAGTGGCCATCCACTGGCAGAAAGGATGATGTTAATTAAAACATTCCTGTTACCTCCTTGCATTTATGTGGCATATGTATATCTTCCTTCAGGAAAACTATTGATCAGATGAACAATACATACATGAATGCTATGAAAATTAAAAAAACAAAACAAAAAACAGGGCCATCAAGAAAGCTTCAGGGCACACTGTCCCCAAGCACCCTTCTTTAACCAGCAGGTAGACTATACTTCCCTTCACTGGGTTACATTTATTGCCCCAGACCATCTGAAAAAATACCCCTGTTCATCTGATCAACAGTTTTCCTGAAGGAAGATATACATATGCCACATAAATGCAAAGAGGTAACAGGAATGTTTTAATTAACATCACCCTTTTTGCCAAAGTCAGGGTCCATCTGCTGAACCCCAGCACCTTAACCTGGCTTGAGGCAAACCACTTCTTCCTGTTCAACTTTTCTACCAAATCACCTTAATCGACACATTTAAACCCTGAATTCCTCTGTTATCATACGCTACCCATAGTAAAGGGTCCAAAGAAAAACTACAATGGACTCGAGACAACCTTGCCTTACCCCAAATATCTGTGTAGTCTCTCCTCTCCACTCATTTACTAAAGGGATGCTGTGATGGGTGTACAAACCCCACACTGAGCAACAAGGAGTTCAGGGATTATTCTGGGCTCAGCCAGCCCTGTCCTGCCACATCTGCAGCAAATACGCCATCTGCTGGAGGAATTAATAGGCAGGGAATTATCTTATTTGGGTGGCAGAGCTGGAGGTGAGCAGACCTGCAGCCCACAACTCCAGCAGTGCAGTGCAGTGGGAAGCCCAAAATTGTCACAGCTGCCCAAAGGGGCTCTCCCTGAGGGAAGGAAGGACCAACGCTAGAGGCAACCAGAGATGAAAGTATCCTGTGGACCTTAGACATTGGTAATCAGTCTTACTTACTGTGGTTTGGACAAGAGGAAGAGGCCTAGGAGGACAGGCTTAAGAAGCCTTGTTTGCCAGACTACTGGTAACCCAAAGGGCTCTCCCCACAACTCCCTTGGCAGTCAGGAGTTGTGACCATAACCACTAGGCCATGCTCCCCAACTAGCCCCCAAGTGAGGACTGTTATAGATGCATAGTTCATGAACATACAAGTGCTCTAACCACTGAGCACCCCCACTGCCACCTCTTCTAACAAAATTCTGAATGTGGTCCAATCTGATAGGTGGCTTCTCAGCATGCCTCTCAGATCAGCCATCCACTTATCTTCCCCCATTTCATGGATCGCTCTGGGGCTTAGGTGTGGGGAGATAAGCATTTGGATGCGTACAGAGAGGCAGCAGTGTATATGACCTCAGGCACAAACTTAGGCACTGAAGGAGCTTTTACCCTGAAAACTTGGTGCAGAGAGAGTTTAGGGACCCACCGTGTTCAGTGAGCATTTTGAGGATTGCAGTGGAGCCTAAAACTGAGACTTAGTTGTCTAAAATTAAGACTTTGGCACCTTATTTGGGGTTTGGGCTTCTAAGTACCTTTATGGATCGGCACCAAAGTTCCTTTATTTCCATTGCTTTTCTACAAAAATGAGAAAACTTGCTGAAAGGTGAACCTTCTGATATGCAAAAAAAGACCTAAACCAAAAGACTTCAGTGGGCTTTAGATCAGGCCCAAAGTACAAATATAGAATTGAGAAATGGGCATTGTAGTGGCCAGTTACTCAGAAGTACAGCCTTTTTTTTTCAGGAAAGGAAAAGTGTATTTAAGGCATCCTCCAGACATAAATATTTCTGTCGGAGTGAGGCGGGGGAGAACGGAAAAGCAGTCTAATTGGAAAAAGGATTTCCAGTATATATAGCATGTCACATTGCCTTCCAATGGCCATACACAATTCATTAATAGCCTACGGGCTGCAAGTATGGAATTGTCAAATCGGATATCAAGACAGTGAATACATTTTAAAAACACTGTTAAGATAGGTGTCAGGGATCCCAGCTGAGCCCAGACAGAGCTTACTGCCCTCAGCTGATTCAGCTAAAGAACCTGGACCCCTGACTGGCTGAAGACTCCAGCAGGTGTATTCTTAAACTCTGCCTCAGCAATGGGTATTGGGCTACTCAAGAGTGTTCTATGCTTGCATCTGTGTTTTGAGTCCTGGTCCAGTCACAGCTCTTTCCTTGCACTGGCCATACCCCTGCTCCAGCTGATACTATGGCTATGCCTTGGCTCCTGGCTTCCACTTCTAGCTCCTGCTTCTGCTCCGGTCTGGCTGTGACCCTTGGCTTCTCACTCCTGGCTTGCTCCCTGGACTTGGTATCTGGCTTCTGAGCATGGCTGACCCTTGGATCCTGTTCTCTGGGCCTTGACTCCAGCTCACTCCCTGGCAATGAGGGTATGCAAATGATATCCCCAAAGGGCATGATTCCAGGGATCCTCTGTACAGGCGACATTGTGAGATTTCCAGTCCCAAATACTGGAAACTGATGAATGTGCCCCTTCATTTATAAAAAGAGAAATTATCCCCTCCCATCCCAAGTCATGTTTCGGACCACTAGTGAGCGATTTCATGAACATTCGGATACATAGTTTTGCTTATTTTTGTACTTTTTCCTTAGCTAATTTTTCTTCAACAGAAGCATAGCCTATGACGCTAATATTCTTGGAACAGAAAACAAGTATTGGAGACACAGCAATAGGTGGTTATGAAAGGGGCATTACCAAGAATCTGAAAAGAAAAGCTGCCAGGTTTTGTTTGGCAGCCACAGTATATATTAGAAAGCACTTGTATAGAATTGGGTAGTAATTTAATTTCTGCCAAGTGTGTCATTGATTGCTTAAGAATTGTCTTCTGAAAGAGGTAAGCAATGTAATTTTTAAACTTTATAAAATGGAAAAGGTGTAAAAAAAAGTACATTGACAGCTCACTTGGTAAGGGCCACAAAGAATGGTCTACATCAAATGTGTTTTTCCATTTTATCATTAGATTAACAGAAGAGAGCAAGATCAGGAAAACAATCCAAAGCAAAATCCTCTGTGCTCCTGACCCCATAGTGACACTTCTGTGACCAAACTGTCTATGCAGCATTCATTGCAGGATTAGGAACTAAGTTTACACTCTCTTCTGGGTCTCCTAATGTGTCTTGTCTTACCTTTTTGTCTCTTTCTCAGAGTCTGATTCAATTCCAACTTAAATCAATGGGAGTCATTTATTTTTACTTCAGAGGGCGCTGGATTGGTGTCCTATATCGTCAACTATTTGGGGCAAGGGCTGTCTTTATATGTCTCATATGCCACTCAGCATAATATTGATCTTTAATAGTAATTGCTCAGTAACTCAGTTAATTTAAACTTGATGCAACAACTAGTAAAATAGTCATAGAGTTTAAGGCCATAAGAGACCACTAGGTCATGTAGTCTGATCTCCTATATTTCACTGGACACCAGCACCCTCACACTCAACCCAACTGAAATCACACCAGAGCATTACAGCCCATAGAAGACTAAAGTCTTATGTGACACAGGTAGAGAATAAGTAGTACTGAAGTTCACCAACGCCTGAGGCCCCTGGAATGGCAGCGAATTGATCAAATGAGATCTACCCAGATAATCCCTGTAAGTACCCTGCATGCCATGCTGCAGAAAGGCAAAAAAGCCCAATCTTACCTGCAAGAAAATTTCTTCCCAACCCCACATATGGCACTTAGACCCTGAGCATGTGAGTAAGAACCAGCCAGCTAAGCACAAGATGATGCAGTTCGTTTTCTTTATGCGCACCAATGGCTGTTACTAAAAAAACTATTGGGTTTAAAATGTTGTAAGTAGTACTGTGTACTACTTAGAATGTTGGGCTGATGTGCATCATCATATAAATCTCTTTATTCTTGTTACTGAATACTAAAAATTTTTCTATGTGGACATTAAAAGGTAAAAAACTCCATATACTTTTCTAGAATTTACTGTTCTCACAATTACCTGATGGCAAAATAATGTACACTATCAAAGATAGCCTGTTCTATAATGTTTCCCCTATACAAGTATTCCCCAGCGACAGGTGCAGCTCTAGGTATTTTGCCACCCCAAGCATGGTGGCAGGCTGCCTTCGGCAGCTTGCCTGCAGGAGGTCCCTGGTCCCACGGATTCAGTGGAACGCCTGCGGGAGGTCCACCGAAGCTATGGGACCAGCAGACTGTCCACAGGCATGCTGCCGAAGACAACCTGCCTGCCGCCCTCGGTGATTGGCAGAGCACTCCCTGTGGCTTGCAGCCCTAGGCACGCGTGTGGCGTGCTGGTGCCTAGAGCCGCCCCTGCCCAGTGAAATGAAGCTGTGCAGTTACCATAGCACAAGATGATGGACACTTGCATGAACCAGCAATAATCAAATGCTGGCATATGATCTCTAGTTAGTGGGAAAAAATAGGATTTGTTCAATGCATAGATGAGAGATAGGATTTGTACCCTCTTGCACCTATAGGGAAAGTTGCACAAGTAGGGGTATTTATCTTAACAGAGGGAAGACAGTGCTACTGCTTCATACTCCTGGGAGTAAAAGCTAGTGCAGGCTATCCTGGAGATAACGATCAAAAAATTCAGACACTGTCCTTTCTGAATTGCACACTTGAGCACCAGATGCCTTCCACAGAAGGACTTCTCCCCATGGTGTATTCTTTCGTGGTTGTTTCCAGAGTAGATTTTATTCTACAATAGCAGGAATTTTAGGAGAATAAACAAGGATTGTGATGCAGTGGAGCTTGTGCGCTGCAACCCCAGCATTCAAGACTAAAAAAATTGCAAAGCACACTCTTGCAGGAATGGTTAATGATCTAGTCACTAATCTGCCTCTTGTAGAAACTTATTCTATCTGATATCGTATGGGACTGAATTCAAGACAAAAGTTTATGTATTGTTATTAAAGGGGATGTGCAAAACCATAGGGTTTTAATTTCTGCACCTTAGTGAATATACATGAATGTATGTGAAGGGACAAACTTCATGACTAGAGAATTAATCAATCATTCTTTCCACTCGGCATTCAAGCATGATCTAGCATGCCCTAACTTTAAATCCCATGACCATGTCTGCCATCTTCCTTCGCCTTGGCTCCTTCAAGATTTCCTTCAGTCTAGATTCTGGTATCTTTCCTTGACCAAAATTTAACTTACCAACGTCCAAAAGCCTCTTCCTGATTAAGTCAATATCCTCTCTCTGCCTCCCCATAAGCTTCCCCTCCTCATGGCTTCTGTAATGGATTTCTGAATATTCTCCTCTTGGCTTTCCAACTGCTCCTCCTGTTTCACTTCCAGTGGTTCTTCCTCTTTCCCTTTCCATCTGTAGCATTCTTCAGGGCTGTGCTCCCCCTTCCTTTCTCAACATCATCATATTTTTTCCTTAATTATACTCAGACCATGTCCCTCTCTTGATCAAATCCATCCAACTAGTGCCCCTTTACTATCTGAATCAAAGTTAAGATTCTTATCCTTACCTTCCAGGCACTGCAGAACATTGTTCTCTGCTACATTTACACTCTTATTATACCTCCTCCTCTCTGCAAACAATACCAATCTCCCTGCTCCTTTCATATCCTTGTTCCCCTGTTGTTTTCCCTACTTTCTTCCATACTATGCCCTGTGCCTAAACCTCTAAGACAGTGTCAAGCTCCCACTAGTCTTCATTCAAAATCTGTCAAAAAGGTCTTTTGCAAGGCTCACAGACACGAATTCATCTTAATATAATCCCATTGCCTTAACCATTCATAAAATTATATGTAAAGGTAAATTAAACCCCATTCTAACATAGCACCACCTTCTGGATCATCTGAGGGTATCAGTATTTTATATTACAGACTCCTTGAGTCATTGATCATGTCTGTTTTAGTGTACCTAGCATGCTACCCCTGCTCATCACATACAAATAACTAGTAATTGATAATATATCATAGACTCAATGAATATTAGGGTTGGAAGGACCTCAGGAGGTCACCTAGTCCAATCCCCTGCTCAAAGCAGGACCAACACCAACTAAATCATCCCAGCCGTGACTTTGTCAAGCCAGGCATTTAAAACTTCTAAGGATGGAGATTCCACTACCTCCCTAAGTAACCCATTCCTCTGCTTCACCACCTTCCAAGTGAAAAAGTGTTTCCTAATATCAAACCTAGATCTCCTCCACTGCAACTTGAGACCATTGCTTCTTGTTCTGTCATTTGCCACCACTGAGAACAACCGAGCTACGTTCTCTTTGGAACCCCCCTTCAGTTACCTGAAGGCTGCTATCAAATCCCTGCCTCACTCTTCCCTTCTGCAGACTAAATAACCCCAGTTCCCTCAGCCTCTCATTGTAAGTCATGTGCCTTAGCCCCCTAATCATTTTCATTGCCCTCTGCTGGACTATCTCCAATTTGTCCATATCCCTTTGTTAGTGGGGGGACCAAAACTGGATGCAATATTCCAGGTGTGGCCTCACCAGTGACAAATAGAGGGGAATCATCACTTCCCTCGATCTGCTGGCAATGCTCCTACTAATACAGCCCAATATGCCATTGGGCTTCTTGTCAACAAGGACACACTCATATCCAGCTTCTCATCCACTGTAATCTCCAGGGCCTCTTCTGCAGAATTGCTGTCTAGCCAGTCAGTCCCCAACATGTAGCAGTGCATGAGATTCTTCCATCCTAAGTGCAGGACTCTGCACTTGTCCTTGTTGAACCTCAGATTTCTTTTGGCTCAATCTCCAATTTGTCTAGGTCACTCTGGACCCTATCCCTACCCTCCATTGTATCTACCTCTCCCCCAGCTTAGTGTCATCTGCAATATATGTGCACTGTGAGACTGATCAGTGTTATGGTTGGCTAATTTCTTGATATTCACACAGTGGCTAATCTGTGAGATTGGACTTCACTTATTTTAGTTCTTGAACCTACTCATTCCTATGGAACTGGGCAAGCAATACCCTCTCGAGTCACTTACAGTGCCTCACTAGGAACTATGCTAACAAGTGTGAGAGAGGCACAACTAAGAGAAATACAAATCAACTAATTGCTGGGACAACTAATGGGAGTAATCTGGTCAAATGTAATGACTGCTGAACTATTTACATAAAAGATGATGCAGGCATATACCTCTGTAACTTTACATTAAGAGTCATGTGACCAGTATGGAAGATTGCTAATTCCAAAGACAGTTTATTTCCTGGCTCTCTCAGTAGTGGTATAATATTCCTTGCATAATTTATTCTCAGAATAGACCATGTTGTTAATTAAAACGTTGCAGAATTTTCAATGGAATCTCTATTTAGCAACCAAATCAGCAAGATTCTCTCCTTCAATAAATGAAATGAATTTAGACAAGGCTCCTTTTTGCCATCTGCTACATGCACACAGATCTCAGACTGTTGTGAGAGTAGTATATTAGAGTGGGATTTGACCTTTTAGAGCATAAAATTAGGAACAAAGAAAAACCCATCCAGTCCATTCACAGTTTTTCTCCATTTCACGGCACCTTTTATCCTCTTTCCACAGCAACAATTATAAATCCAAATTCTGCTTTTCATTGCACAAGTGTATTTGAATTATTACTGATTTACACCAGTTCAGTGGCAAGCAGAACTTACCTCATACATAGAGGTCTCTTGAACTCACATCAATCTTTGTTTCACTTACTTTCCCCACTAATTTATACCACATAATTAATATTAGACTTTACAAGAAACCTACAATTAAATTAAACTATCACAATATGTATTACAAAAATGTATTGAAAGGCTTAAATGAATAAAAGGTCCAAGTTCTACTACACTTGGTTTCTTTCAAGTATCCAAGGAAATTTCCCTCAAAAATTGCTTACAAAGTAGTCAAGTGTTATGCTTATGATCAATACCGACACATTTCACCTAGGGAGGCTGCAGAATCCCTATCACTGGAGCTTTCTAAAAACAGGTTAGATAAACTCCTGTCAAGGATGATCTAGAAATAATTAATCCTGCCTCAGCATGGGGGTATGAACTAGATGGCCTCATCATGTCCCTTCCAGCCCTACTTGTCTATGATTCAATTATTTATCAGAAGAAACATATTTTAAATAGCTTCCCCACATCTGATTGATTATAACTTATTTAGAATTTTAAAGTATTTGGTTATCATGGCTTGATTGTCATATGCAAATTATATCTTGTTGAAATGTTTAGCATTGTTATAAGAAATATGTTTTAAGGGGTTTTAAATAAGTTTTGATGCACAAAACACTAGCTGTTGTAAGGAGGAAGGGAGATCAGAATATTGAATTTAGGCTTAACAACATTCAATGGCTTAAGTTTTAGGCTAATAAAGTTCATTGGAAATGTAATTTTCTACCATGAAGAAAGGACTACACTTGAGAACTGTTAATTCTTCACAGTCCACTTTAATGTAATCTCAGAATGAATATGTACATTGACATTTTCCATACCACACAGTTAAAACAGATCCCAAGTGGCAAGATAACATTCCCTATCATTATAAAATTAAATTCAACTATTTTAAATACTCATGGGAAGTTGACTGACTCAGATAAGAAAAGCTTGCTACCTGCAATACATTTTACTCTAATGCATAGATTTTCATGCTTCATTACTACAAGCCTTCCCTCACAAAAGGAAAAACTTCAGCTCTCTCCTGATATCAGCAAGTAGGGAAGCCAATGCTAGTTTCAGTTTTCCCTTCCTAAAAGCCCAAAGGAGTTCCAGCTGTTGCTCCCCTTAGATAGCTTCTTGGATCATGGGCTACTGCTATCCTTAGTGGGTTCTCAGATATGAAGTATTATCCTTCCTGTCATCTTAATGGCCCCCATCCTAAGCCCTTCAGCTGGTTTTAATGGACTTTAGACCAATCCTTTATCTCCAGTTAGGAATTCTATCCATGCTTCTTCTTGGAGAGCTTTGCTTTCCAGCAGACCTAGGAACTGCCTTCAGCACCTTCCCACCCCTATCTCACCTGAATGGAGCATGTCTCACAGCTCCTTCCCTATCAGGTCCACTTCTTCAATGGCTGGATTTAGTGCTCTGTTCTCCACTCTGCCAATATGCTTCAAGAATGTGGAGTGCCAATTGCAAGTGCGGGAGAAGTGGCAATTGAGAATGTGACAGGGTCCCTGGCTGCAACTTGGATTCTGTGACTGAGCCCTGTGCCCACCAACCTAAGGTATCCCTCTCATAGGGAGATTGTAGCAGGGTGGTTACCTGCTCCAGCCCTGACAGGGTAGAAGCCAGCCCTGGGAGAGGGCTAGGAGAAAAGGCCCAAGCTGATTGGGGAAGAAGCTACACCTGGGCCATACCTCAATCAGGGCATCTGGGCCTTTTAAGAAGGCCAGGGCAGCCAGAGCTGAGCAAAGGCTCTTCTCTAGCTATGGAGAAAGACAGACCTGACTGTAGGGAGCTGAAAAAGGTACCTGGAGTGGAGCAGGGCTGGGAGGAAGGCCAAGGGAACTGGGGAGCTCTGGCCTGGAAGTGCCCCAGGCTGTGGCCTAGTAGAAGGCCAAACAGGTACTGGGGTTGCTGGAGACAGCCCAAGGCTAGGCAGAGGCATCAGGTCCAAACCCAACCTTACCTGTGATGAGTGGCTTATACTTCAGTCTGCCCCATGGAGCAGGGGCTAGTTGATGACTGTAGTAGCCTACGACTGAGGCAAGGTGGGGATAGGGTACGGGAGACCCTGAGAGTGAGGGGTTACTGCCAGGGGCAGCACCCCAGATAATGGGGCATCAGAGTCCAGGGAGGGATGTGGAGGCCTAATGGCAGTGGGACACCAGCCTGCAGAGGGCGCACCAAGGCTGGAAACAAGCTAATTCCCAAGACACCAGCAGGAGGCCCCGCAAGGGTGAGTCTCACATCGCTACAGTGATGCTGCTGCTGAGCCACAAACCTCTGGCAGGTACTGTAATTACACAGAAATCCACAGACAGTGACACACCCAACTAAGCTACATGAATGCTTTCCCCAGCCTCTCATGAACCAACAGTAGAGAGGCTCCAACCAATTCCCCATGGCTCCCAAGTCTTGCACCCCAGAAGTGTACTATCTTATACTAAACGTACTTCCACTTTCAAAAGCCTGACCAATGTAAGTTCATTACCCAGTCCACCCCGCCCTCAATATGGAGAAGACATGCACTAATCTCACAATATACTTCAATAACACATAGCAAAACTTCATAACTTCCCATACAATGATAGTACAATCCAACAGGATATTCATGTCCAACAGATCAAGACTTTCAAAATGATACTGTACAAGGCATACTTTGTACAAAATATCATTGTTACATAGCGAATATGGGAGTTCCTTCCAGGGTGCTGCTTTGAGGTACAGTACAGAGTGCTACAGAGAGTTCCACCATCCCCACTTACCAATATGCTTCAGCTTTGCCGTGGAGAGACTCCTTGTAGGTGAAGCAGATATTTAATCTAAACATCCGCTAACAAAGGCACCATTTGATGCTAGCTGTATTAGTGCTTTTGTGATGCAGATATTTGTGCGCTCACTAGGTGACCTTGATGGAATAGGATTTATCTCCATGTATATTCATTGTCATATTTGCTTTTATGAGTTTTTAACTGTCCAGTAAATTACACTTTGTTGGAGTCTGAAATGTGCTGATTGCTTTTTAATGAAACAGTGAAGTGTGTAGCTTTCATGGTCTGACTAAGAAGTGGCCCTTACAGACAGGTTAGCTGCAGCAAATCCTTCCCAGACAAGGGGGCCTGTAACTAAGAAAAGGTGCACCAGTCTGATTATACTGTTTGATATTCACCTGGTGAGAAGAACTTTCAGAAAGTCTAAAATAATGTTTGGCACTGACATTATTTATCTAGATCTCTAATACCTTCTAATACACTTCAGAAACTAATTAACCCATGCAAACAGCTCTGTGAAGTAGGATTTTCCCCATAGTATGTAGGTTAATAATCATTCCCATTTATAGATGGGGAAATTGCACACAGCTGATTCTTCCCTCAAAGCAGCACCATCAAGGTGAATGGAATAACACTAGCATAAAATTGATATAAGAGGAGAATCAAGTCCAATGACATTAACAACATCCCAGGCAGCCAGTCAATCTGTCATATATAAAAGAATTTAATATTGTTATTTGAAAGCTATTTCTGGGTCTTTTGCTATGGTGTCCACATTATAAATGCCTTATTTACAGCAATATAGAGATCCATTGCCAGACATAGTAAATGCATCAGTAAAATAATTTTACCAAAATAGTTATACAAAATATTTAGTGAACAAGACTCTTTTCTGATTTTTGAAACCTGTTTGCAAGCAGGATATAGCGTGGTTTCAGATCGTCAACTTTAATACAATGTTGCTGGTTTCACACCTGATACCACCTTTCAGAAATTTAGCTCTTGGCAATAGCAAGCACCAAAATGCCCACGTTAATGAGAATTCTAATTACAAAATCAATATTCAGTAAGAAATACTTCTCAACCTATGAAATTACAGAAACCATCACTTAATAAAACAAGGACAGATTTTTTTTAAGGTCTTATTTCATGTATGGGCAAAAGAGTTTTTTTTAAAGAGAGCTATCTATGAAATACAGGGTTCTGATTCTCCTCACACTTAATTAAAATCAATGGAACTAGATGAAAGTGAGTTTCTCCTTATTTACACAGGTGAGAAATCAGAATCAGGTCTCATATGTCTCGAGTCCCCACTATCCACTCTTTAATAACTACCCCTTTATTTTATGCAGTTACAAAACTCACTCTTCATCAGTGACTAGAATGCAGGATGTTTCATAATGCAAGCAGATACCTGAATGGAATGGGTGTGATCCTAATCTCCTGATATGACCACATTCTCTGTTGTGAGTCATCCAGCAGAGAGAGTCATCCAGCAGAGAGAGTCATCCAGCTAAGGGAGTAGAGGGAAGAAAGAGGAGAAATAAAGGTTGAATTTGTGACTGTGGCAATCCATTGAGTCTCACTACATTTAGATTCGGGCCCTGGCTCTTGGAGATCTTTAGCAAGTCACTTAGCCCCAGATCCTCAAAGGTATTTAGACAGATAACTCCCATTGGTTTCAATGGGAGTTAGGCACCTAAATATCTTTGAGTGTCTGGGCCTTAGCTGCTGATTCATCAAAGCACTTAAGCATGTGCTTACCTAAAGAGGATTACTCACGTGGTTTGGAACCACTCACATGCACCAAGCTAAGCATGTCCTTTAGTGTTTTTGCTGAATCAGGACCTTAATTTTCTTATATCTTATATATTTTCTTATGCATCTGATGAAGTGGGTATTCATCCACGAAAGCTCATGCTCCAAAATGTCTGTTAGTCTATAAGGTGCAACAGGATTCTTTGCTGCTTTAATTTCGTTGTGCGGGGGGCGTGCGTCATCTGTAAAGAAGGCGGATATGCTTCCTATATCACAAGAATGTTGCATAGGCTAATTCTATCGAAAGTAAATGTGGAGAAGGGTGAGTTAGCGGAGAGAGGGAGAGAGCGGCGAGGGAGAGCCAATTAGGTGCCATAGTCGAGGTCATTAATCCTGAGTATACTTTTATAGCTTCTGCTCCCCGATTAGCTTTCCACAGACCGCACCACGCCCTACCTTGAGGGTCAACCTCCCTCGTGATCAATGTAGTACTTGGCACGAACAGTTACCAAAGTAGCGGGCTGTAAACTAAACTGTAGTGTACTATCGGCGAGTCTCATACCACACACCAGGTTCTCTTCTACTCACATATCAAGAGATCAGGAGAGTCGTCTATTAAAAGGATTGGTCAGATTCACTCTCTCTGTCAAAATCTGCTCACCCAAACAACGATATTATACAGCTTACGCTCTAAATCGGTGAAGTGGAGCCGCCAGGATGTAATCGGATTAGGGTAAGTGTGGGCACAAAGTATGCTCTCGAGACAGATTGCTCCGGGTTGTTAATGCCGCGACAACCGCTGGGCCAGCTGGAATTAACCCCCATACCTTTCAAGGCCAGCAAAGGTCTGAAGAGAGCATCAATCTGCCATCCGATCACTAGTGGAAGCCCTAAACACGCCGACGAAAGTCGAGGAAAAGCACCACCAAGTTACTGGTTGTTGAGAGACATTTATGCCATTTTCCGTTTTTTTAGAGCCTCCCGCGCTGGGACATACGATGCTCAATGTACAGGGTGAAGAGAATGGATCCAAATGAACGCTCTCAGCATAGTAAATCTGTTACACTAGTTAATTCTTACCGCAATTCAACTTCTGCTCGTATCTGGAGAAGACAATCCTTAATTCTCTGCATACAGTCAGAGCTCGCATACTAGGAAGTAACTGACAATGCCAAGTGCCATTTGAAAACGATAGTACCTGTCAGCCACAGTCTTTCACTGCTTCCTCACAGGTGTAATATGACAAATCTCACAGTCACATGAGTGCTCGAGCATGCACTAATGATACCATACGCATAGGAGAACCAACTGAACATGTCTAACGGCTGCATGGAGCGCCAGGATAAGAGGAGCTACGTGGAAAGATAACTATTAACACAGCATCTTCACTCACGACAGAGTAACTCTAACGAGACAAAAAGCTCACAAATGCATGCTATGCAGTGAGCAGCACTTAAGGCCTACCACTCAGTGCTTAAATGAGATTGATATGAAACCGGTGCTATCATTAACATCTTACTAGTTTAGTCCCGAGTTAAAGACCAACAAGGATATCAGGGTGCATTAGTCTCATCCATGACCTACATGGCACAATTTGTGTGAGTACTCCAGGTTCTAGAATTGGCAGTAAATAAAGAGCAACATTGGCGCGTAACTCTCCTGATACGTGATAGAAAAAGGGGGAACAAAGATGAAGAAGTTATGAGAAACGAGTTTTATTTATAGTACGTTCTAGATGCATGGCGTCATATGTATACTGCATGCTGCTAGTCCTAACGAACTTCGAGGAACCAGCTCATTCAGACGACCAGTCATCACACACTTATAGGCTGTAGCCACTACCACTCTACGCATCCTGACCCTTGACCCATCCCAACATTAGATCACTGGCCACTGTGAGTTTCAACACTACACTTCGCTTGCACTGACTAGGAATCCCTAGATGCTCTGGTCGTTCATCACTGTAGCAGTTCTATGAGCCACCGTGCGACGTGCTCTCTGCGTGCCTCCGAGTGTACGGCCTTAGGTGGCAGCAGCTTGATATACAGTAATCGATACGAGCATCGCCGTGTACGCTTCCGCCATTCCTTTTCCTCACACAACGCACCGTCTGCTCCACCTTCCGCCCGACACAACACCCCTCTAGACCTCCACACGATCCCGAGTTGTTTGGAACATGATTCCAGCCCCCCACACCCTCGCTCCCTCCACGCTCGCATCCATGCCCACAACTCCACACAAACACGAGCTTTCGGTCTCTTGGTGAACTTTCCATGAGCCCCAGACCGCAGATTCACATGTGAATATCGAGAGAGCCTGGAGGCGGGCTGTAGAATCTGTCTACGTCCCGGTCTTTCAAGGGTCACATAGAGCGGCTAATGTCGTATGAGACGTCGCCTCTCAGAGTCTCATCAAGCCCCCTCCTTTCATGTGTTTACAAATCGACACTAATTGTACGTATAAGCCTAGGAGACCGCCCACCGTCTAGATATTCATAGCAGTAGAGCGAGGGAAGCGGACAGCCTCTCTCGTCTATCGCCAGCACACGAAGTCTGCAATCGCCTCTCACTGTCCTGGGCCTTGCGTAAGGAGCCATCAGGATCTAGCTCTGAGCTCGCCTCAGCTCCCGGCATTGTTATCTCAGTAACAATCATATTTCTTATTCCTCAGCATTCTTTATTACTTCATCACACAATGGGAGGGACACTGCCATGGTATCCAGAGAAGTGTTATGGGAGGAGAGCAACAGGTGGGTTGTTGCAGGATACCCCTAGAATAAGCATGCAGCTCATCATTTCTGTGGGATCTGACACGGAGCGGCTGTCTCTTGATACACTGGTTCTCTATACCTTGCCCCATTATTCTAGGCAGAGACGACTCTATTTTTAGATACCTATAAAGGAGGATTGACCGGGATCATTCCCATTTTTGTCTTTGCGCCCCAGCCGACCTCAACCAGGCACCCATGAGCAGCAGACGGACAGAACGACAGATAATCATCCATCTCATTGCAATTTACAATGTGCAGCAAACGGTGCAGAACGACTGGATAACACATCTCTGCTATCATACAAAGCAAATGAATGCTGCTGTGTAGCGCTGCAGTATCTGCCTCTGTCAGTAGCATCCATACACATACGGTGACAGAAAAAAAAAAGCTGACGGCTCTCATGGTTGCCAGTCTATGGCGTCTCCAGGGCATCCAGGGAAAAAGGGCTCAAAATGATTGTCTGCACATTGCTTTTGGAGGAAGGAATGACTACGACATTTACCCAACACCATCCCCAGTCATGGGATAACAGGGAAGGTTCTCTCATGGATTGGTAACTGGTTAAAAGATAGGAAACAAAGGGTAGGAATAAACAGTCTGTTTTCAAAATGAAGAGAGGTAAATAGTGGTGTCTCCCAGGAGTCTGTATTGGTCCCAGTCCTAGTCAACATATTCATAATTGATCTGGAAAAAGGGGTAAACAGTGAGATAGCAAAATCTGCAGATGATACAAAACTGCTCAAGATAGTTAAGACCCAAGTAGACTGTGAAGAGCTACAAAAGGATCTCAAAACTGGGTGACCAGGAAACAAAACGGCAAATTAAATTCAGTGTTGATAAATGCAAAGAAATGCACATTGGAAAACAATCCCAACTATATATATAAAATGATGGGTTTCTAAATTTGCTGTCACCACTCAAGAAAGATCTTGGAGTCTTTGTGGATAGTTCTCTGAAAACATCCACTCAGTGTGCAGCAGCAGTCAAAAAAGCGAACAATGTTGGGAATCAAAGAAAGCGATAGATAAGACAGAAAATATCATATTGCTGCTATATAAATCCATGGTATACCCACATCTTGAATATTGCATGCAGATGTTGTCTTCCCATCTCAAAAAAGATATTGACTTGGAAAAGGTTCAGAAAAGGGCAACAAAAATTAGGGGTATGGAACGGCTGCCATATGAGACTAGATTAATAAGGCTGGGACTTTTCAGCTTGGGAAAGACGCCTAAGGGGGGATATGATAGAGGTCTATAAGATAAACAAGGAAGTGTTATTTACTTTTTCTCATAACACAAGAAGTAGGGGCCACCAAACGAAAATAGGCAGCAAGTTTAAAATAAACAAAAGGAAGTATTTTTTCACATAACGCACAGTCAACCCGTGGAACTCCTTGCCAGAGGATGTTGTGAAAGCCAATACTATAACAGGGTTCAAAAAAGAACTAGATACATTCATGGAGGATAGGTCCATCAATAGCTATTAGCAAGGATGGGCAAGGATGCTGTCCCTAGCCTCTGTTTGCCAGAAGCTGGGAATGGGCAACAGAGAGAGGATGGATCACTTCATGATTTCCTGTTCTGTTCATTCCCTCTGGGGCACCTGGCATTGGCCACTATCAGAAGACAGGATATTGGGCTAGAGGGACATTTGGTATGACCCAGTATGGTCATTCTTATGTTCTCCACCAGTGACTTGACCAGTACTGGAAGGATGAACAGATGTGGGTATCCCAAACTTACTGGATGCAAGTACAGTGTTCTGGATTTTAAGAGTGAACATGAGATGCTGTGGTGACTGGTTTTGCCATAGGTTGTGGGAAGATCAGGTCTCCCATAGAACTCTCAGTTCATGTGTAGGAATATAGAGATTTTCCTGGAACAGTGGAGATCTGTCAGTGATAGTGGAAGACTAAATGGGGAATGGTGGTCAGAAGAAAGGGCCTGATTTTAAGTCTAGTTTTACTTCCAGACTTTTCAATATTTAAGTCTTTTGAACGACAGTGTTTGAGTCCATTGTCAGAGCTCTAAGACTCTCAAGCTATTCTACCACGCCACTCCACGCCACTTCCCACAGCTCCCATTGGCTGGGAACGGTGAATCATGACCACAGGAAGCTGCGGGCAGCTGTGAAAATGAAAACAAGCTGTCTGGTGGCCTGCCAGTGGATTACCCTGATGGACCACAGGTTGCCCACTACTGCTCTAGACCAAGCTGCTTTTGAGAGATGACATTCAAAAACACAGAATGATTTTTCTAAAATTAAATCCTCTGATTTATTCCAAATGTCATACCTTGTGAACACCTTATGTACTTAACCCTCAACTTTCCACAAAGCTTTTCTTCTTCCAAAAGATCACACATAACAAGATCAGTTATATCAATTGAATTTTGCCCAGATTTATAATGGCAAGGATAAAAACAGGCTTCTAACAGAAATTAGTCATAATGGTAAGTACAGAGAAAGTACCATTATAATACCTTCTAGGCAACAGAGTATGTCTAAATCACCAAGACATAATAAATTGATGAAACTGAATAGACTGGTGCTGAATTTCACTAAGCTCTAGCAGGTGTTTCTTGGCACTGAAATGTTTAAAGATAGATTAAAAATCAGATATAAGTTTAGTACAAGTTTTTTTCTGTTTCATTTCTTTGAGATAATGATAATGTAGGACAGACACAAGAACATAATTGTAGAGTGGGATTTTACTTCTGAATAGCCACACTAAACATTTATTGAAGATGAAAAATAGTAACAAGAAGTCATACATACCTGAAGTAGAAGAATATCCTATTGGTGCCTAACACCTGTTCAAGAACAGTTCTTATATCACAACTGTTTCTGTAATGTCGACATGGCTAGTAATAGCTTATGGCTCTTGGCTATTTTTGTACTCTCTGTGCAAGTTAAAATTTGTTTAGACTCTGGGGATAGCTTTAGCTTGTGAGATTACTTTCTGAAAAATAACTGCATTCAAACATCAAAGTAAATTACTCTTGTGTGCCAGTTTTCACTTTCTTCTGGTTTTTTGACTCTTCTTAAACTTGTGTTCCGAGTTCATTTGAATTACAGACAGCCAGTGGAGTATGATTTTAACTGAAGGGATTTTGTTGGTTTTTTTACTATCCTGTATAAATTATAGAAATATCATCCATATGTATGACAAGTGGTATTTGTCATAATACTTTTATATGGAATTCAAGAAACACACTTAGTGAGAACTAATATCAGATAATTAGTTTTCCCCACATTTCTCTCCACCAAATTTATAGCATGTGCTTCAGTTTTCAGTACCAGTCTCACCTAGCTTCATGTTAAGCAGGTTCTTAATATATTATAATTCAATAATCTGTGTCTAGTGATGAGAGACTGCATTTTTAATATTTGTGTTGCTATTCCGAATTTTAATATCGTTAGCACTTTTGATCAATTGGGTTAGCTTTAGTGTTTCCTTAGTGAATTCTGAGATGGCTCATACCAGCTTATTGTAACCTATTTGTAACTGCTACAGTGAAATATTTTACATGTTCAAAAGGTAATGATACCCAATGATTTTAAAAGGCTAATTAAATTCCTTTACATGGTGGAAATGCCACTTTATTGAATTTTTACTTAGCCTGTATTTGTTTTACATTAATTTAACTTGCATCAAAGTAACATACTTTGACACTTCATCTGTGCAATGAAATAGAAGTAGATCTTGAAAGGCTTTAGAGTGGTTTGCTTCTGTGTTAGAGAGGATAAGAACAGTTCATTTGTTCATAAAGCCTGGCATGAGAGACTATTTATCCTTAAACATATTTGGGTCCTGGGAAAGGTATTGAATCATCTGATCTGTTAATATCAGAGGCTGAATCTGATCTATCCAGTCTAATGTAATCTCTCTTTTAGTTTTAGTAATGTAGATATATAGATTTATTTTAATTTGCATTTCCAGCAGCCCAGACAAAACACATTTTCTGTCTCACTTGCCCAGATCTGCAGTAATTGCAAAATCTCTGCCACCCTTACTCAAATAGAATAGTATCTTACTCATGCAAGTAGGGTGTGCATATGGACTTCAGTCAGATTATTCACATTGACACAGGGGAAAGGGACAGACAATTAGTTCTTAAAATCATTATTTTATTATGTGTATTGCAGTACCACTCAAACTGTCCAATCAGGATTATAGCCCAATTGTACAAACACATTATTAATACCTTGCTTTTATATACAATTTCACCAATAGACCTCAAAGCACAGTACAAAGGAAGGCAGTACCTTTATCCCCATTTTACAGATGGGGAAACTAAGGTCACCCAGAGATGAAGTGACTTGCACAAGGTTACTAAGGCCAGTGGAAAAGCCAGGAACAGAACCAGGGAGGGTCCTGTAGCCAGGCTAGCTCTGATTAAAGATAAACAATACAAATTATGCTGTGCTGGTGCATTCTGATTGCTAATAAATAGAAAGCTTAAGTGTCTTGAGTTTATTCCATTTTAGTTTACATGGAATGAGGGGATGCAGCTGTGCCACATTTTGTTGTGGTTCTGTAAGATTTCCAGGTTGGGCCACATTAATTCTTGAGTGGGAGACTACTGAACTAGCCAATACCCTGCTTGAAGGTGCTACCTTTTTGATAAGATGTAAAGCTAGAGTTCAAGGAACTTGTGGTCATTAGTGATGAAATGGTACCTTTTTAAAAGTAAGGATTTTACTGAAGTGTCCTGGCTAAATACTAATTTGGCACTCGGTAAATTCTGCCTAGCTAAACTCCTGGCTCATAAACTCCTTGATATATTATTCATTTGCTTTTCTAAATGGCTGTATAGTGTTTATCTGTTTTGCCCCACAAATGTCTGCCTTTAAGTGATGCTGAACTGATACCTATATAGTTTGTATATCAGTGTAAGTCTGTAAAATTGTTTGGGATCTCATGGGATGATAGGTGATCTAATAATGAGTCAACCAATCAGGCCTCTTTCAAGATAGTTTGCAAAAATAAATATTAGGTATAATGTGCAGAAAGTTCCCAAGTACTGTGTCCAATCAACCACTCCCAATTTATTTTTATCTGACTAGATTGAAGTGAATAAATATTAATGAGGCTCCAGCAGAAAAGCAATTTAATGACAAACTGAACACTATTTTGTTAGCTGCTTCTTGGCTCCCAGATAAACTAGTTGCTAAATTTTAGACTGGAAACATAAATGTAAATGCAATAAACTAATATGGGACCTCAATTTGACATGTACCTATTTTTAACAGCAAGGAAATGCTGTCCAGTATTTAGAATACATAACTGGAGCCTAGGTAACTCAGAGCTCAAATCACAGCTCTACCATTGACTTGATCTCAGCTGTGGGCAAGTCACAGGCTAAAATTTTTAAACATGGGTGCCTAAATTAGGCACTAAGTCCCAGATTTGTAAAGATATTTAGGCAGTTAGGGGAATGTGGGTAGGAGTATGAATATTCAGAGGCATCTAGAAGAACTAATAAGTAACCTTCATTTCTTCTTTGAGTGGCTCTGCATATTCCCACCTATGGAATAGACTGAAAAGCAGTTTTGAAAATAACATGGTGGCGGGGACAGAGTCCTAACTGAACAGAGACGGCAGTTTTGCTCTACCAAATCCAGCATCCACCCTAGAGGTCAAGTCCAAAGCATAATACTTAGTGAAAGTGTGAACAAAACTCTAGGTAGATCTCTGCAAATCTCCACGGTTGGGACTTAAGGCAAGCAGAAGAGGTTACGGTGGCTCAAGTAGAATGTGAACATGTTGTCCCAGGTTTAGGAGACTCTGCCAAGGAATAATACTCAATACTACATTGTTTGTTCCATCTAGAAATTTTCTGGGAAGAAACCATATATCCCATGTGATTTTTAGCATACAAAACAATCTGGATGATTTATGAAAAATTGTAGTTTTGTCTAAATAATAAAGATCCTCCTGGCATCCAAAGTTTGCAAAGCTGACTCATCCTTATTAGAAAGTGGTTCGTGGGGGCGGGGGGGAAATGGCAAATTAATGGACTAACTGATATGAAAATCAGAAACTACCTTAGGCAAAAATCGGGGGTCAGGCTGAAGAACCACCTTATCTTCATAAAAAACAATGAACAGTGGATCAGCCATAAGAGCATTTAGCTCCCTCAGCTTTCTGGCAGCTGTTATAGCAACAATAAAAGCTATTTAAATAAACAAAGAATGTAAAGAACACTCAGAAAAAGGTTCAGAGAACTAAACTGGGATCCCAAGGAGGGACAAGATCTCTCAAAGGAGGAAACACATTAGATAAACCCTTCATGTTCTTAATGGTATTAGGTGATCTACCATCAACTAGAGTATGATAATCAGAAATGGCTGCCAAATGAACTCTCACTGATGAATTAGATAAGACTTCAGATTTTAAAACTATCTGTCATGGGGTAGGTACACCCCAGCATAGGGTGTCAGGTCACGTAGGGTAAAATGGAAGGGCAGAGGTAATTCTGCAGCCAGGAAGGTCCTACACCAATGACCCTTACTGTAACATGACATAGTATTATGTAGTTCATAGTCAGTAAGCAGATCTTCCTATCAGGACAGCATGTCCCAATGGCCAGAGCCAGTGAAGTAGCCCACCTCTGTGAGATTGTATGGCCAGTTGGGGGAGTGGGGTGCCACTCAGGGGGATGTGATGCCCAGGTAAGGAGGCTTAGACCCTCCCTCCTGCTTCAAACCCCAGCCCAGGGCCTTAGTGCTGGTGGTGCTCACCACCAAGTCAGCAGGGATTCTCCCAAAACATACTGCCTGGTCCCCCGGTTCACTCACCAGCAAAGAGTTTGAGTTCCCTGGGCTGCTTCTTACCCTTTCCCCCTCATCAAAACTCCCCAGGGTCCTCAAATATCCAGACTACCACCAGTGCCATCCTTTCTCTGGGCTCATCAGACAGCATGGAGTCTCCAGTCAGGAACTCTGTGAGCCATAGTCAGGGTTTGTAACAACTCCCTGCAGGGAACTTGCAGCATATGCCATTCCCCACCTGCAGCCTCTCCAGACTGAGCTCCTCTGCTACCTTTTATATGCTGCCTCCAGGCTGAGCATGCCCAGCAGGGTCGGAGGAGTGGGGCTTCTTCAGCCTGCAAAGCAGAGTTAACCCTTTGGGGGCTGGGGCAGGGTAGGTACAGCTTGTCCCACCATCAAATATTCTAAAACACCCAGGGTATGGATGTTGAAATAGGAGAACCACCTTCCCAGTCACAAATGTCATCCATTTTGATTTATAACACTATTTGGTTGACTTCTTACTAGCTTTAAGCAGCAGATTGCAAAGAGCCAACAAATAAGTCTATTCAAGATTGGACAGAGTCAAAGTATGATCACCCAAGCTGTCAGAGGGAAGGACTATGGTTCTGGATGAGGAATTCTCCCTTCCTTCCGAGATAACAAATCTGGCGATGGAGGAAGATGTATGAAACTCTGTTGGACAGCTGGAGGAGATCGCTACACCATTGCTGGCATGGCCAAGCTGGATTGTTGAGAATCATCCTAACCGTGTCCTGATGTATCTTCTTTACCACTTTCTGGAACAATAGAAACAAGGTGAAAACATACAGCAGGACCTGTCCCCAGTGCAGTAGAAAAGCATCTGACAGAGATTGGCTGTCCCTGCTGGCCTTGGAACAGAAGAGAAATCCAAGTTCAAGTCCCTTTCTTCCCTCAAATCCCCCCACCCTGAATCAGGCAGAAGGGGGATTGAATCCTCCTACATCCAGGGTGAGTATCTACCCACTGGGCTATAGTTGCTAAGAGAGACAGCTGTTGTTGCCTCCTGAAGTTCTATGTGGGTTCAGGTATGCTCTGAAAATGCATATTGAATTGGGCCCCACACGGAATTATTTTGTCCGAAGACCCCACTGGGGTTTAGGGAAAGGGTACATAGTCATATAGGGTGTCTAGACTTAGGCAACTGTGTGCATGCTCACTGTCAGAGATTCAGGTGCCTAGTGATTTGTGAGTGACAACTTAGCAGGAGTTTTGAGGATCTTGGTGCCTAAATGTTTGACTTTAGGTACCTAAGCCTTTTGTGGATCTGGCCCAAAGTCCTATGAAGATGTAATGTGCTGTGTAAGTAGGCATTATTAACATTCTATTATTTAAACATTTGTATTCAAGAAAAACTTAGATTTTCCTGTAAAAACCCATCCTGTAAAAACCCATCATTCATAAAAACAGTGCCACTAAAGAACTGCCCATAAGAAAACAAGGGAAAGCAAATGATGAAGTCCTAGGCAAATGTGTTATTCTGATTACAATTAGGGCCTGATCCAAAGCCCATCCAAGTCCATAGGAGTTTTTCCATTGACTTCAATGGACTTTAGATTAGACCCTTAATGAGACGCTAAATGCTTGTATCAGCCAAAATCGTGGCTGAATAGGAAAATCAGCTGGTTAAGCAAATTAATCAAGAAGCAACATTTAAAGAATTTGCATGATTATGGAGATTTTGACAATGTCAAGAAATTTGGTAAATGAATATTTTAATGACTTGTGTTCCTGTGTTGACAAAGCAGTTCTGATTGTCAGCCAAAGCTTTCTCTAAATAAAACAATAGTTTTATTTCCCGCCACACATATTAAGTATTGCAAAAAAAGGTACTTGTTCTGGAAATGTGTTGAAATTGCTCATTGTACAGAATTAGTGAAAATGCTGGAGCCAGTGACTGTAAGATTACAGAGAAGACAGTGAACTCTCTTGTTTACATCAGTGTTAATTAATCTCATAAGGTGACACACTTTTTCAGGACACTTCTTTGTTTACTCCTGTATCTTAATGTTTCTGTCATGTGAACTTCTGGGTGTCCAGCCACTACTATTTCACCTAACAGTGACAACGCCAATGTGTTTTTTCTTTGTTTTTAAATTAACCAAGCTAAAAAAAATTACTTTCTGATAGAGTACACATAAGCAGAATGCTCTGAATTCTTAATTTTAAAAAAATATTCATTTCAAATATTTATAAAAGTTTTTCTGCTCCCCTATTTGTTTGTAAGGATCTTTTCAGTTAATCAGATTTCCCCTTGGAAATATGGCAGGGGAACCAGTTAAATTGATACACATTAAGTGCTGTCAAATGCACAGAGAAAACAAAATAAATAGGGAAATACATAGTTTTTTAGTTATAGTAATCTCAGGTCTTATTTGTAGCACTAAAGCAAGAGTTTTAGGAGTGACTAATGCATTCCGTAATTGTACTACCTTATGTTCTTCCTTGGATATAAAGTTCAAGTGTATACTCTTCATCTTCGAGGAAATGTCACACCAGTCTATTTACTTGTCTGTTTCTTACCTCGGCCTCTTTCTTTAGTTAAGTTTAAAGCAAGTCTCCATCCTAACAGCAATTATAGCACTTTAGGTACATTAATAACATGAAATTGGATGTGTGATTGTTCTAGTGTCTGTTTCTACTTTTTGTCTAAAACACAGCTTGCTGTGTAAATCAGGTGACCTGACCATTTCCACTTTTACCATAGACTTAAGTGACAATGGCATTGAAGAGTCTTATCACTCAAACAGTCCCTCTTAAATCATTGGGATGATCTGTGATGGAAAATATGATTCAACATGAATAAGGGTAATGGAATCTGGTCCATTGTGATTATCTTTGATCAAAACCATGTTATCTGACATAGCTGTTGTATTTGTACTACAACTTGTATTAATGTACTGTCTAGGAGTCTAGTGGGGTCCTGCATCCCAGCGTGCTTGGTGCTGAACAAACACAAAATGAAAAGAACACTTCCTGCCCCAAAGAATTTACAATCTAAGTATAAGACAAGAGACGAATACAGACTGATGGTGGAGTACAAGGAAACCATAAGACAATCTTATTCAACATGACAGCTAATGGTCTCAATATACTAACTGCCTAATTGTGGTCAGTTATTTTTGTAGGCCTCATAGCAAAGGACAGTATTAAGGGGAGGGGGATTTGAAGGAGAACAAAGAATTATTTTTGTAGCAGTTCATAGGGCTTTCCTTCCATATGTGAGTAGCAGCATATATTTGCTTGGTTGTTTGTTTAATGATAATAGACACGTTATTAATTCTGAATTATTCCAAAAGTATTTTTATGTAGTGCCATATGTGTCCATGGTGCTTTACACAGAGTATAAATTCTGACAAATGCTTTACTATGTAACATGAATATGACAGACAGGATATAGAATGATTGGATACTATGGTGGATGCCAGTATAAGAACCTGAATGCAGGAATGACTAGATGGGGGAAATTTAGCAATGAAGAAGGAAGAATGTAGTGCATCAATACATTTATGGCACAGTATGCATCATGTTAGTTCCTGTTGGGAAGTTTTCCCCTAAATGTATGTTTAATTATGTTAATGTTGGTGTTTATGTTTGAATTAATGTGTTTGCTGTAATGATTAGTATAAAATGAGTTAATTATGGAACAGAAATCAATGAAGTCCATGATTCAAGATGGTGTCACATCATAATAACAACTCAGACTCCATGTTGTTGCTCCTTCTTGTCAGAACTTTAGCACCTTTTCAAACTAGTGGTGGGAAAAGAGCAACGGACTCTTGGAGGGGCAGTTAGAACCAAGTTCAGACCGCTACGCTCAGTTGCGTGAACCTATAAAAAGGGCTGTGCACCTGAGCATTCTTGCTGTCCATCACAACAGTAGCCAGGTATCATGTTGATTTGCGTGGACGTTGAGGATCTCCTCAGTGACTCCGGACCCACACCATCGGCCAAGAAGACATCACTCATGAACACCTACCTCTTATAGGGTGACCAGACAACAAATGTGAACAATCGGGTCAAAGGGTGGGGGTTAATAAAAGCCTTTATAACAAAAAGACCCAGAAATCAGAACTATCCCTATAAAATCAGGACATCTAGTCACCCTATACCTATATCCTGATTCCAGTGACATCTTTATCTTCAATCCTGGTTACAGTAGATCTTTGCTGATGGTCCTGTGCTCCTCCTTCCCGTAGCCTAAGTCCTGCAAAGCTTGGTTCGAGGTCCAGGATTTGGATCCCTCGCTCTCAAGCTACAACGAGATACACCACTATCAGCTGTTTTGTCTTACCTGATGTTGTCTCCTCTGACTCAGTACGGTATTGGGATAGTTTGCATTTTCCTTTTTGTTTTGTTTGAATATAGCCAAGGTTAAGGGTTGTACGGGTCTCTGGGCTTCATGTCCAATTGGGGGCAGCCACACTTGCATTTGTGTTGGGTTGTTTATTCTAGTTAACATTCCCCTATCCCTTCTATTGTCAATTTCCTTAATAAATCTTTGTTAACTGTTTTTGAAGCATACACATCTCTCTTTCTCTTTTCTATCATACACAAGAGGGAAGTGGGTGCACTGACAAACTGCTTCCACAGGTGATCAGATACTATGCCAGCCCAAGTTCCTGACCCTGTTAGCTAGGTTGAACAGTAACATTCCTAGCTTACCAATGTGTGTTCATTTTTATTTTATTATAACTTTTTAGAAATCTATGTATTTATCTGTATTGCAGTGCACGCAGCAGCGAGCTTTAGTACTTGGCAAGGTGTGCACTTTTTGCCTTACTGACTGTGAGAATGTGCAGGTTCAGTACTTGAATCCTGGTAAACAGGTGAGCTCTAGCTTCCTTACCGTCTTCCCCTGCACAAACCCTTTAAATAAAGGATGCTACTAAATCTAAATGCAGAGAACACCTGTGCAAAGACAGGGCTTAATATCCAAATTGGGAGGGAAGGGAGGGAAGGGCCAACACCCTGATGGGGAGGATTTTTGTTACCTTTGTTTCACCAATGATAAATTATTTTGATTTAAGATCCTTGCTCTAAAATCCTTGGTGATTACTGCTTTATTTTGCTGAATCACTACACCAGTTTATAATGACTTTAGAAATTATCCTCAATCATTAATGCTTGGGAACATAAGGTAGAGCTGGTCAAAATTTTTCATTCAAGTCATTTTTCAGTGGGAAATAACTTCTCAATTAAATGGAAACTTTTACCAAAAAAAAAAAAAGTCAAAAAAAAATCAGGCTTTCAGTTTGATATAAGTGACAGGTTAGACCCCCTTTTTGGAATTCCACCTGATATATTGGGATTTCACTGAGCCTGCCTGCTCGACTAGCCTGTTTTGCTGAATTAGTCTCTCTGGCCTCTGTTAGCGCACACACACAGGTAGGGATGCACCAGCTGTAGAATCACACAAAGTCTCCAAAGAGCTCTCGATGAAAAGACTCAGCTAGGAAATTGTCCAGCACTCAAGTGCAGCTCCCCTCAGGAAAGTACACCCAAAATAATATTGTCTTGCACTGTAAAGAAATCTATACATCGTAAGTTCATAAATTTGCCCCTTCCCTCAATATGGAGGAAGATATGTACAACTTCTTCCCCCTCTCCCATTAGAAATTGCACAAACTGGGTTTAATAATGAACAAAACCAAGTTTATTAACTATAAAAGGCTGATTTTAAGTGATTATAAGGGATAGCAAATAGAACAAAGCAGATTACCAAGCAAATAAAACAAAGCATGAAAACTAAGCTTAAGATCTTAGAAAGACTGGTTTCAATAAATAATTTCTCACCCTAGATGTTGTTTTAGGCAAGTTGCTGAGTTTCTGTAGCTTGGAGTTCTAGTTATTTCTTCTTACAGACTGGACTCATCCCTGCCTTTCTCCTCAGGTTAGTTCCTTTTTTTCTTCAGGTACTTTCAGCAGTCTTTCTTCTTGCATAGACAATGGAGAAAAATCCTGTTTCCCTTAATCCCCAACCTTAACTAGAATTTACATAAGGTGGGAAGCCTTTTTTCCCAGTGGAAAAGTACCAGAAGTGTCTAAGGTGGCACTTTTTACCAGGTGACATTATAACCTGACCTTGCAGTATCAAAGCAACCATGAAACCAGATTTATTTGCAATATCCACAGGAAGGAACTCCCAGAAGATGGGGAATCCACATCTTAGAAGACTCAGTGTCTTTGTCCTAATGGCCCATTAAGTCACAAAAAAAAGTAAGGCTGATTGCTTATTGTCTGGTGGGCATCTCCAAGTATAACAACAGTTGTACTTGTTACATTGTCAATATTCCTAACTCCAGATACAGAAATGATACATGTATACAAATCAGATAATCACATTCAGTAAAGTATATCCTTTCTGATGATACCTTAAAAGATCAATCTTGCATAAAATATATTTTGGTTATGCCATATCCATATCATAAGCATATTTCCATAAAGAATATGGAGTGTCATGCCACAATAAGTCCAAAGAATTTTGAAGAAAAATTAATGAAAAATAAGAAAAATATATTTTCAGCAAAACTTTTCATGGGAAAAATACATTTCCTGAAAAGCTTCAATATAGGACTTGACTCTGTGCTCACATCAGCTGTAAAATGATGCTTCACTAGTATAAGTGAGAAGAGAATCAGGCCTTAATCTATACTGCTGCAAAAGGATGAAATGAAGGACAACAACAAAGTGTATATCAAACTGAAGACAGAAATTACATCCATCTGTGATTCAGGAATGCTTTATTCTACCAGGCAAGCATGACATGTCAGATGCAAACACATTCCACTGTGATAAGCTACCAATTAATTTCATTTGCTAAACAGTGCTGATGATTCAAATACTGTTATTTTGTTGTTATTAACATGTGGTTCATATGGATCATTTCAGTGAAGTTACAAATCCATGGACTGATGAACTACAGAACATTTTTGCACCTTAGCAGTCCTTTAATGCCATGTGAAGAAGAAATCAGATGCAGCAACTAAAATCCCTGTCTTCTGGCCACTCACCTGGAATCATAGCCTTCTGATTGAAAAGCCCTAAGAAAACTCTTATATATTTCTGTTTGCTCAGACAGTACTTTTTTGGTGGAAGTGCATATTTTTCAGAATGTTGTGCAATCATACTGAGTGCTATCCCCAGGCAAGAATTAATATTTACAGTTCTCTAGCAGCATCTCCTTTGCTTGATTGTAGTTAAACAATGCCTTCCCCCTTTTTCAAATTGGCTATGTGATTCTTAGAGAGGAGACTTCTTTTATATAACTCAAATAATTTCATTATTCATAGCAACAACCCTGCTGCTGATATGGTGAATCAGATAATGAGCAAGCAGTTAAGAAGGCTGAGGCAACACCATTTAGAAAGCTATTGAAAGTGCATTTTGGCATATTTTTCTGATATGATGTCAGGTATAAATATCAGTGAAAAGCAGGGTTCTAAAGAATATGTGCTCAAGGTTCAAGCTGGAAAAAGTTGATATTCACTTCTTAGGGCCAGATCTTGCAAGGTGCTGAACACTGTCCCAGCAATAGAATTATCTGAGGTGGCCTACTTCAAGGAGACATTAGCAGATTTAAGGCCTATGAACTGTTACCCTGAAACTTTGGGGGAAAATCTAAAAATCATTTCAACAGAGTCAGCAAAGGAGCCATCCCAATGCATGCTGGAATTTGTTAAACATTATTCTCAAAAATGAGCTTGAAGTCCATATGTTTCCAAACATTGTGAGTTTACTCAGGATTTCCTTGTTTTCAACTGAAAAGTTGTTTGGATTAAAAGAACTACTGAAAATTGCTGATAGGACTGTGCAACTGAATATATGAGGCACCATAGGCCTCCACAGGTTTCCCTTCATGTTGCTATGTGGAGGCCAACCCCAAGGAATCCTAGATCATATTAAGGAAATCAGGCAGAGTTAGTCCACTAAAACCCAGTTATTCTTCAATACATGCAGCGCATGAAGAAGCAATTAGATGCTGTGAGGATATTTGCCTATAAGAACTTTTTCTAAGCCCAGAAGGCTCTAACTAGGAGATGCAACAAAGAAAAGAAAGAGAGGAAAGGGGACAGTCACTCTCCTGCACTTTTTCTGGAAGCTTCAAGAAATCCCGGGCTCCAAAAAGGCCCTTGCCAAGAGAGCTGACAACAGTAGCTAAGAAGAACTGAAGAGGAATTGAAGCTTCTGCTCCTTTCACCTGGATTGGAATCTGCCAACTAACCCAGAACTGGGCCTCAACTGACAAGGGGAAGTGATGCAGAGGGTTACTTCACCATTGATAACTGCTGTTAACACCAGCAATAGAGTTGCTGATAACCAAACGGGTTTAGTCAAACTCATCATTGCCAGAGAGAAATGGACCAGGCAATGACATCCCTTCCATTACCACCCAAACCAGTGATGCTAACTTTAGTAATTCTCACAGGCCCAGTACAAATTCAGCATAGCATTCACTGAAGTAACTGTGGGCACACAGAGCAAAAGGCAGTCAGCTGATGTGGAGAGAAAAGAAGATATCCAGATGACTACATATGGTTGAAAGAGAAAATAACACATCCCTGTGGACAAAAATTAAAATGTCAAGCAGGAAATACATGAAGAAATTTAAGGGCAAGAGAAAAGAATTTGAAGAATTTTTTTTCCCTGTGGTAAATAACTGAATTTAATGAGAAACTTGTAGTTGGGCTAAGGGCAATATTATCCCAGATTTCTAACAACCTAAACTTTACTTGTCTTTTGAAGAGGAATGCAATCCCATAGACTAATTTTTCAACTGACTTTGCTATAGGGTGCCCCTACTCCGCATGAACAGGTCAGCACTGTTGCAGGGTTAGTCTTTCTGCCCTTTGAACTTTGATTGATTAGGGGGTGGGAAAGGGCTCTGCCTGAAGGCACTGGTTGACTAGAGAATTGGGATGAAATCTCACTCCTGATTTCCTGCTGCCAGTCTGCTTCTCACTGGAGGAGAAGAATGCTGGGAACTTACCCCTACACAAGTAGGAACAATGGATTGGTTGTAGGCTACCTCATTGCCAGTGGGTCTATCGGTTGGCACAGGGATGGTACTTAAGAGAAAGTCCATGGGCAGTGAGCACTTGTTGCTGCTGGATAAAGCAGGCCCAGAGGTAGCCTGAACCCAGGGCTATGGGATTAGCCCTGTCATAAACAGATAGTTAGGGTTAATGTCTCTTTTACCTGTAAAGGGTTAACAAGCTCAGTAAACCTGGCTGACACCTGACCAAAGGACCAATCGGGGAACAAGATACTTTCAAATCTTGGTGGAGGGAAGTCTTTGTTTTGTGCTGTTTTTTTTGTTCTTTGTTCTCTCTTGGAGCTAAGAGGGGCCAGACGTGCAACCAGATCTCTCTCCAATCTTTCTGAAACAGTCTCTCATGTTCAAAACAGTAAGTACTAAATAGAAGGTGGATTAGTCTTTATGGTTGTTTTTTTTATTTGCAAATGTGTATTTTGCTGGAAGGATATTTTACCTCTGTTTGCTGTAACTTGTAGCTTAGGCTAGGGGGCATGGAGTCCCTCTAGTCTATATAAGCTGAAGACCCTGTAAACATTTTCCATTTTGGTTTTACAGAGATAATTTTTACTTTTTTCTTTCTTTAATTAAAAGCTTTCTTTTTTAAGAATCTGATTGATTTTTTTCCTTGTGTAAGACCCAAGGGAATTGGGTCTGAACTCACCAGGGATTGGTGGAGGAAAAGGATGGGGGGAAAAGATTAATTCCTCTCTGTTTTAGGATCCAAGGAGTTTGGACCAGGGTAACCCAGGGAGGGGGAAGGAGAGGGAATGGTTTATTTCTCTCTGTTTTAAGACCCAAGGGATTTGGGTCTTGGGTTCCCCAGGGAAGGTTTTTGGGGGGACAGGAAGCGTACCAAAATACTATATTTTTGGTTGGTGGCAGCGCTATCAGATCTAAGCTACGAATTAAGTTTAGAGGGGTACATGCGGTCTCCACTTTCTGGATGCTAAAGTTCAAAGTGGGAATAATACCTTGACAAGCCCAAGGCCTTTACCAGCATGATGATCATAGGAAAGGAAGCCTTTACTAGCATAATGATCATAGGAAATGGATATCTCATGACTCAGACTAGTATCACCACTCTACGCCTGAACCAAATTCAAGCATCGATGATTGCTGCAAGCACAGAAAGGTGCATTCTTTTCTTACTAAGGCTGGGAGGAAGTTTGTATCTTCTGTTGGCTAATATAGTATTGTCCCTTTTTCCAGTACCAGTGTCTTATTCTGACATCAGCATCATCCCTCTACTGGGTAGTAACAGATGTGAAGGATGGTCTAGGTATGTTTTAGCAGGGATTGAGGGAGCTATCTGCAGCTGCCAAGGGGGGAAATGCTGATTAGAAACACACTGAGAAATAGACACAAAAACTATAGCAAACAGGCTGTCTCTGCCAGCCCAGAGATGGTAGTAACTTTTCTGAATCGAAATTACTGAGCTTGCAAAGAAAGATTAAGGCTTGGGTAAGGGAAAATATGCATATAGACCTCTGATTTTACCCTTTACTCTGCATGCCATGTACCATTGGCTGAACAAATAATGCTTTGGACAAGCTATTTTTGAGTCAGTTTAATGAACTGCTGTCACAGGCTCCTGGAGGAAAAGAACTTTGGGTGCCAAAGTCAGTTGGACCTGTCAGGTTGAGGCAGCTGGTTAACATGGGGGGCTGCATCCAGTCAAGGAATGGTAACACCGTGGTTCCACCCAGGGACACATGCAAGGAACCAGGCCTGTCCTCTGAAGAATTCAGTCATTACTCATGAGAGATTAAAAGGGATCTAAAACACAGCTCACCCTGTAACTTTGACTGGCCTCAAGTGTTCAAAGAGATGAAGGTAATTTGGGGTGGCAATAGACTGTTTTTGAAACCACATCCAGCTGCTGCCTTTGTTCAGGGCCAATGTCTTTGCTCCCAGGTGCATGGTGAACGGGAGCTTCCTCTCATCACTGAGCAACTCTGGAGTGTTTTTTATGTAATGTGAGGAAACTTCATGGTACAAAAACTGCAGCCATTCACAGTAGCACAGCAGATCTGCAGCACCGTGGCACAGCTCAGGAACAGCAACAGACTTGACTGAGCTGTAGGTGCGAAATCCACAACTACAATAGACCACACAAGAATGTCAACAAGAGGCAAGGCAGGCCCAGGTTGGAAAGTAATTGGCAGTCCAGCATCAGCAGCAGGAAGCTCAGCAACACCAGCTGGGCAAGCAGTGGGCAACAAAAGTGTCAGTTTGAAGCACAGTACAACCAAGAGGTGTAGTTGCAGCCTAACATGAACATCAGAAACATATCACCACCAGCAGGAGGCCCATTTGAAAGCACATCATCACCAGCTAGAGAGGTACTTGGCAGCTCAGCACCAGCAGCAAGAAACATAGTAACAACAGATGAAGTCACAGAGGGGCAGCTTCAAGCACAGCTTCAAGCACCAGGAGAAGGCGCAGTCAGAGTCAAGCATCATCAGCAGGAAGCCCAGCAGTAAATCCAGGAACCTACGACAGTGTATCCCATAATTATTTGCAGGAAGGTTCTCAGACTAGCGGGTTTGACATAAGTAGTCTCAGCCTCACCAAGATGGCCTTCTTGGCACATTTGAAAAGGTCAAAGACCAAAGTTACAAACAAATTTATAGATACTAGGAATAAAAAGTGTGACAGATGCCTACCTTACCTGCTCTCGGTGCTCCAGGAGGTACCACAAACCTCCAAAGGACTTGCTTTTCAAGTCACTATAGGGACAACTACCCACCTGAGACATCATCAAGGAAACCTGGAATAGTGAACCTGCACAAGCTAAGATTGTGTTTTAATTTTTCTCTTTAGGAGGGAATGGTTTGATACAGAAAAACATCTTACCTAACAGAATTTGGCTCAAGTCCTGTAGGTTTTGACTTGGCATTACAACAATGGAGAGAGAGAGACAGACAGACAGACAGGTCAATTTCTCTCTCAAGCTTTCTTTGAAGACTTAGATAAACACATAGCTCTTAACAAGATGGGTGAAGATTACAAGAAATATTGTACTGCAGATGATTAAGTGTTAATAACAATATAATTCACGCAGGTGAAACAAAAATGAGAAAAGCAGTTCCACCTTCAGTATGAATTAATATTTTACTATACATTAAGATCTACACAATGAGCCCCATTAATGAGTGATTTATAATCCGTGTAAGTTCCAATTTCATGTTATTTATAGGGGAATACAGGAAATTGCCTGTGCATTTATTAGGTAAAATTGTTATTTATGAAGAAAAATTGGTTTGAGGGTAACCTGAGAGTTATTGGTACGTATTCATAGAATCATAAAAGCATAGGACTGGAAAAGACTTCAAGAAGTCATCTAGTCCGGTCCCCTGCACTCAAGGCAAGACTGTGTAATAGCTAGACCATTCCTGACAGGTTTTTGTCTAACCTGTTCTTAAAAACCTCCAGTGGTGGAAATTCCACAGTCTCCCTAGGGAATTTGTTCCAGTGCTTACCTACCCTGACAGGAAATTTTTCCTACTGTCCAATTGTTATGGGTGAGCTTATTGCCTGACCACTGCCTCATGCATGAACATGGTGTTGCTAGGTTCTTCCACTCTAGCATCCCCTATTGTCTTCTGATGTGGCTCTGTGGCAGTCTGTATCTTCTGAAGCCCAGTCCTCCAGCCAGGTCACATTTCATTCTCTTTCCGGGGTAACAAATGTCCAACTGAAAGTCCCAATTAACTTGCAAACAAACGGTTCTTCTATTCCAGTTGAATTACAATGAAGTCGCCTGCTTTTCACCCCTACTCCAAGGTCCTGTAACGTTCTTCTAATTTCCTAAAACTGCGTACTGCCTCCTCAGGTTTTCTCCCTGGGGCTCTTTTCCTCATAGCAAGTTTACCACTGTCTTTTTTCTCTTGGCATTCCAGCAGTTTCTCCCAGCCCTACTTCTTATAGACGTATCTCTGGGCCTAACCTGCTGCCTGTTGTTTCTATCACAGCCTCCTCCCTCCAAGCTGTTCTCTCTCAAGCCTTTTTATGAGGCCCAGGTGTTCACCATGCTAACACGTAACCCCATTAATCCCACCTCTCAAGATGGGAGATAGTTAATTAAAGCACAGAGGGCTATCCTCAACTCCCTTTAAAGGGGCCAGTTACCATGTGAAAATATTCATGGGTCAAACTGAAAACTGGGTAGAGAATGAGTTGCTGTGAAATGGAAGACAACGTACATTTTAAACTGTTTTTGTTTTGTTTTGTTTAATGGAAAAAACATAAAAATGCATCTTTAGTAGTTGAAGATACAAATTAGAAAGCCCAGGCAATACTAATCAGCACTGATAACATTTACAGTATGCAGCAGAGTATTCAAGCTGACATTGGCTTTGGCAGCACTACAAGGGTAGAATTTTCACAAGGATGAACATGTCTTAGAGAGTGTCTTCAGTGTTCCTGAGCACAGTTATGATGTCTTTAAATATTAGGTATGCTTAATTCTCCTACACTATTCTTTGAAACATGCAGTTATGGTCAATACAAAGAATGACGTATTCATTGCTAAAACCAATGTTATTTTATGAACTCTCATAGCATATAGGAAAAATAATACAGAAAAAATCATAATCCAAACCCTTGTTGTCTTTCATGTAGACAACAGTTCACTAGAGGGACATTTCTGAAAAGATATAAGAATGAATTTTGATGGTTTTTACACCAAGCTTGAAAGGCTTTTTCGCAGCCAAATGGCTGATGGATATTTTTTTCTAACAATTAAGACAAGGACCAAAATAGGAGCATGAGTCTGTATTTAGGTAACTGCACTCACAAATATATATTTACTCAAGTACAACAACTAATTACATGCATCATCCTGGTGTTCTCTTTACAGCAATTTCAAGGTCCTCTTTATCTTTGGGGAAACATGGATAACTTAAGTATCAGAGTGGTAGCCATCTTAGTCTGGATCTGTAAAAGCAGAAAAGAATCCTGTGGCACCTTATAGACTAACAGACGTTTTGGAGCATGAGCTTTCGTGGGTGAATACCCACTTTGTCAGATGCATGTAGTGGAGATTTCCAGGGGCAGGTATTTATAAGCAAGCAAGCTAGAGATAACGAGGTTAGTTCAATCAGGGAGGATGAGGCCCTGTTCCAGAAGTTGAGGTGTGAAAACCAAGGAAGGAGAAACTGGTTTTGTAGTTGGCAAGCCATTCACAGTCTTTGTTTAATCTTGAGCTGATGGTGTCAATTTGCAGATGAACTGAAGCTCAGCAGTTTCTCTTGAGTCGGGTCCTGAAGTTTTTTGCTGCAGGACGGCCACTTAAGGTTTATTATAGTGTGCCAGGAAGGTGAAGTGTTCTCCTACAGTTTTGTATATTGCATTCTAATATCTGATTTGTATCCATTTATTTCTTTTCGTAGAGAACTGTCTAGTTTGGGCCGATGTACATAGAAGAGGGGCATTTGCTGGCAATGAATGTCTATATTACATTGGTGGAACATGCAGGTAAATGAACCGTGTGATGGTGTAGCCTGATCTCGGTGAGGACCTGGATGGTGTCGCTGGTGGTGATATGATGGGCAGGGTGGGCATCAAGGTTTGTTGGCATGGATTGGTTCGAGTTAGAATTACTTGGTACGTGTGCAGTTTTACTGGTGAAATATGTTTCAAGTTCGGCAGGTTGTCTGTGGGGAGGAATGGCCTGCACCCAAGGCTGTGAAAGTGTGGGATCATTTCCAGAGATGGGTTGTAGATCCCTGATGATGCGTTGGAGGGGTTTTAGCTGGGGACAGTATGTGATGGTATGGAGTCCTGTTGGTTTCTTTTCTTGGGTTGTCTTGCAGTAGGAGGCTTCTGGTACACGTCTGGCTCAGCTATCTGTTTCCTTATTTTCCTCGTACGGGTATTGGTAGTTTTTTGAGATGCTTGGTGGGATTTGTAGGTGTTGGTCTCTGTCTGAGGGTTGAGCAGATGCGGATGTACCAGGCTTGGCTGTAGACAATGGATCATGTGATTGCCCGGAATGGAAGCTGGAGGCATGAAGGTAAGACATAAGCGGTCAGTAGGTTTTCGGTATAGGGGTGATGGTAATGGACCATCCTTATTGGCACCGTAGTGTCTAGGAAGTGGAGCTCCCGTGTAGATTGGTCAGGTGAGTTGATGGTGGGTGGAAGCTGTTGAAATTGTGGTGGAATGTTTCAGAGTCTCCTTCCCATGGGACCAGATGATGAAGATGTCATAGATGATGAAGATGAAGATGGATAACTTATGCTCATGAGGAGAAAAGGTTAAACAGTTTCCATCTCTGCTGTTTACGCTGCATACACAATACCAAATGACAAGATAAAGTTATTAACGCAGAGGTTGTTCAAAGGGCAAATTTACCACGTGTGACAGCCCTGCTCAAGGAAAGATGACTGCACTGATTGGGCCATCTGAGTAAGTTGGAAGATGGACGCATACCAAAGAACATGCTACACAGGGAACTATCAGAGGGAACAAGAACAACAAGACATCCCAAGCTTTTCTATAACGACACAAGCAAGCGAGATATGAAGGAATTTGGAATTGATCCTGACCAATGAGAAATCTTGGCAAGTGATGGTAAAAAGTGATGCCATTGTCTCCCTCAAGGTATTAAATTCCACAACAGAAGCTGACTCCTACAGCTTGAAGAGAAAAGAGCCCGTAGGAAGCAAACAGCTCCCAGCCAAGATACATACATTTGCAATAACTGCCAAAGATCATGCAAATCTTGGATTGGACTATTCAGTCACATGAGACATTGCAGACCACCTACATCATAGACTGCAATTTCCACTGTCTCTTGTAGATTAAAGGATGCCAATAATGTTTTCCCTGTCAATTTTCGGGTTCTTTGTAATGAGCACTGTCTCCCAGGATTCCTCCTAGAAGTCTAGTTCACACCCTTGTATTAGGGTCAACCACGGGAGCTTGCTCCAGTCCTGTATCTTCCAGGTATTCCCCTTCTCCCCCTGCTTCCTCCTAGCCCTGCAGGAACCTTCCTGCCACCCCCCAGCCACCCCCGGGTCTCTCTACTACCATGAGAATAGATTGATTTCACTGGGAGTCAGGAGCCTAAATGCTTTAGAGGATCTGGACCTAAATGACTTAGAAGAGTAAGTCTCATTGATTTTCAGGAAAGTCTCCAACAGCATCTCTCTAAACTATCTATGGATAGGAGGGGTGAATTTCCATGGGACTTAAGCTCCTAAGTTACTTAGGTGCTTTTTGAAACTTTTGCACATGGACTAGTTTTTACGCTCAGTTAAATAGATTCTAGCTATACCAATGAATTTAGATTGACCTCATACTAGAAGCACTGCAACAAGGTTTTGGATTTCTTACATATGAATACTATCTATCCAAAGTATTCATCATCAGGATATAAAAATAAGAGCTAGTTGTAAGATGAATAGTTCAGTTCTATATCTGAATTTTGAACACATCAAAGTTAGGAGATGTTCAGATCTGAAATTTTGGTTTAGCATAACCTCTAGTAAAAATAGCTCCTATTCAATCTGATGTACTCCTGTCACCATTATTTTGGCCTACAATATTATTACTGGGATCTAGCAAATAGCCTGACACTTAATTTTTAAAAAATCTATTGACATCTTTACTAAATTCTCTGCTAAACAGCAATAAGGTTCATAATGCATTTGTGAGATTCATAATATATATATTTCAAATGCATATGTAAAAGGAAATAATTCACTACAATACATATATATTAAACATTGTAGCCATAAACTATAACTATGTTTACTGAAATATCTGATTATCAATATATTATACCTCTACCCCGATATAATGCAACCCGATATAACATGAATTTGGATATAATGTGGTAAAGCAGCGCTCTGTGGGGCGAGGCTGTGCACTCTGGTGGATCAAAGCAAGTTCGATATAACGCAGTTTCACCTATAAGGCAGTTAGATTTTTTGGCTCCCAAAGACAGTGTTAAATCGGGGTAGAGGTGTATACTAGAGGTTCCAAACACTCAGTAATAACCTTGCTTTCTGAATACATTACAAAACATGTTGGTTTCATATTTATACTGAAGCATTTAAGTTCCAGTTTCTTCAGTAAATAGATCACATTTAGTCAGTGGCAGAAAGTATGGTAATAGCAGGAGCGCTGCCAGCTTTTTTGCTGCCCTAGGCGGCGGAAGGTCCTGCCCTCTAAATGCCGCCCCCAACAGAGGCAGCGGAAGGTCCGGTCACCACAGGCGGCACCCCCCAAATGTTAGCGCCCTAGGCAACCGCCAAGGTCGCCTAATGAGTTGTGCTGGCCCTGAGTAATAGAGAAAAAAGCATCCCTTTTAGGAAGTATGCAGGCATTAAACAGTCAGTTCTGTTAACATATTTCTCAATTTTCAGGTATCATCATTGGCTAGAAAATTCTTTGGATGGTTCAGGTCAGCTAAAAAACAATGTCAGCTGCTAACAAAATATGACATAAAATTCTTTTCCAACCATCACCACCCAGAATCTTATGTTCTCATATAGAGACTGATCCAAACCCCACTGATTTCAACGGAAATCTCTCCTCTTATTTAGTGGGCTTGAATCAGGTCTATATTGAACAAGAATTACCCTTAAGCATAGTCTCACTAGAAGGTTTGCCAATATAGGTATACCAGCAAACCCTTCCAGTTTAGATGCAGGTTGTACCAACAAAAGATTGCTATTGTCAGTACAGTTTATACCAGTTCCTCATGTGAGATAATCTATACTGGCAAACAGCACAATTATACAGCTATAATTGTGTATACTCTAGGGCTTTTGCCTGTATAGAAATGCCATAAAAATTACATCCCTAATCGACAGTACTGTAGCGGCAAAGGTTTCTAGTGTAAATCAGCACTTAATATCAAACAGATAATCTATATTCTATGACATGATTAGCTGTTTTTTTCTGCTAGCATTATAAAGCCATGATGCATTAAATTAACTTGTAAAATTAATTATAAGCTTTTATATGCTACATTTCAGTTTTACAATATTATTGTATAACATACACAACTGCTAACCTTTCATCTATTGCCAATATCAAGAAGTGTACAATACGTTTGCCAATTAGAATGTTCTTGACAGATGTTGAAACTAGAGTGTTGATCTAACTATTTTCACACCCTGCCACTTTGGACAGAAATATTTTTGAACAAAATATCTTTCAACTTTCATAGGTATTTTTTAGGTGGAACATGGATGCAGTCTACTGGTTACGCCGTAGAGGCAGCAAAGAAACAGAAATATCCAAGCTGTTTGGCTGGGACGCTCTACCAGGTAAATGTCATTTATGCCTCTTCCCCCAAGGATACATGAGGAAAAACAGAGAGGAAGTTACAATCTGCTGATTCACTGATTTGAGGTTGGGGAAGAAGTTCTGAGGTGACAGAAGCACACTTTGAATGAGGGGTCGGGGAGGACAGAGGTCCAGAGTGAAGCCTAAACAGACTAAGCACCTAAACATTCTAAGAATGGGGAGCAGGGAGAGTCAGAGGGGGCAGAAGAAAGTCAAGGTGTCAGAGAAAGTTAGGATGGGCATGCTGCATGGAGAATGGGGGAGTCAAATTGTCAGAGATAGGAACAGGAGTCACAGTGGCTGCTCTGAATGGGAAGTGGGGGAAATCGGGTAAGAAGGATGTGGTGATAATTGGGCCTACAAATATACCCTAATTGAGAGCTCAACAGTGAGAAATGAATGAAAATCTGTAATGTGTCAACCAATAACAACAAACATTGATGGGAAAGGGTGCAAAGAGCAGACAGACTGAATTAGTCCAAGCAAAAATGCCCACTGATATAAATCAAGGACTGTGTGTGTTAACATCATGTTTGGTAAACAAAGTTTGAGACTAGTGTGATGGGATACCCAGGATGCACCCTGACACTGTGGGACCACTGTGCCCCCTTAACGCTCCAGTCTGGGCTGTCTCTCACAATGCTTTGTTAGTGACAAGCAGCAAACCTTTCCAGGCTGACTGAAAGAAGGCAAAGGAGCAAGCTCCATCATTCTGACTAGCACCCCCACCATCTCCTGGGACTAGGGTTGCCAACTTTCTACTCACACAAAACCGAACATCCTTGCCTCTACCTCAAGGCTCTGCACCTGCCCCGCCCCTTGTCCAAGGCCCCACCCCCTCTCATTTCATCCCCACTCCCTCTGTTGCTTGCTCTTCTCCACCCTCACTCACTTGCTCATTTTCACTGGGCTGGATCAGGGGATTGGGGTGTGGGAGGGGGTAAGGGATCCAGCTGTGGGTGCAGGCTCTGGGGTGGGGCCACAAATGAGGAGTTTGATGCAGCAGGGGGCTCCAGGCTGAGGCAGGGGGTTGGGATGTGATAGGGGGTGAGGACTCTGGCTGGGGGTGTGGGCTCTGGGGTGGGGCTGAGAATGAGGAGTTTAGGATGTAGGAGGGGGCTACAGGCTAGAGGTGCAAGATCTGGGCTGGGGATGAGGGATGAGCACGAGAGGGCTCCAGGCTGGGGATGAGGGGTTCAGAGTGCAGGAGGAGGCTCCGGGCTGGGGAAGGAAGTTGGATGCCTCTACAACTAGGAGCTGGAGGGGTGGCATGCCGCTTCTTCTGGGAGCCATGCAGAGCCATGGCAGGCAGGAAGCCTGCCTTAGGCTCGTTGCGCTGCCAACCGGACTTTTACTGGCCCGGTCAGCGGTGCTCACCGGAGCCACCAGAGTGTCTTTTTGACCAGGTATTCCGACTGAAAACCGGATGTCTGGTTACCCTATCTGAGACACTGGGATCCACTGCAACATCATTTGGCCTTTGTCACCCTGAACCCAAAAAATGACCTGACCAGATCAGAAAGAGGGACTCAGATGACATTGCAACCTCCACTGATTCCAGCTGAATCCTAAACACCACCTAAGATGTGAGACTTTGTCTCTCTCATGCACACACACAAACACACAGAGTGTCCTTTTCCTTCCCTGCCTTTTTTCTTTTCTATTTCTCTCCTTTTGCTTTTTATTTAATAAAGAGTCTGGCTCAGCGAGTCAAGACTGTATATTTTGCAAGACTGCTGTGAGCATATGATCAGAGAGGCAGCTAAAAGCAATGGCCTAAACAGTGTGGTGCTGGTACAAATTTTCCAGGTCTCAGAGTGGCTGATAAGAATGTGTACTGGGCCTGTGTTTTTCAGCAATGAGATTGCAAGTCAATAACGAGACAAGCTGGATTTTCTATCTTTGCTACTCTTTTCTTTCTCCTTGTGTGTGTGTTTGTTTTGTTTTGTCTTCTAGGAAATGGGATTGAACTTCAACAGCACAAACAATCACAATTGGAAATGGATGGGCTGAAACTAAATAGCTTCTTCTTTCTTCCCCAAAAGAACAGTTATTACCATCTTTAATACCATGTAAGAGACTGTTAAACAAGGAGGGGTTCTTTCTAAAGACTCTCTTCAGCTAAAGGGAAGGAAGGGAACAAGGAATGTTTTTGTTAAAATGAAAGCTTTACTTAATACTTTATATTTGAAATGCTCAAACTGTCCTTCTGTCTTTTATGTATCTTTAATAAAAGGTTTTAAAGGATTTGTAATACAGCGTTTGCCATGGTACTAAACAGCCTTAGGTATTTGTACACCAAACCCCAAATCTTGTTTAAAATTATTTAATGTTGGACAGTTTCAGGGTCATGTTAACACCTCTGATTCTTTGGAACCCTTATTCCGTCAAAATTAATACAACAGGGGGAAGTTGGCGTGTTCAGGGAAGTTGGGATGGTACTCTGCATGGGGAGTATGGGAAGTTGGAGAAACATGGTGAGTCAGGGTATAAGAGATAGGAAGAGGAGTCAGGATGGGTGCTTTGCATCATAGCCACTGACTTACTCAGATCCTGGGGGCACTTGACTCCCCACTCTGCCCTAGGCCCTGTCCCCATTCACTCCTTCCTCCAAGCCCCCACCTTGTCTCTTTCCACCCCCGCCCTGACACTGACCCTTCCCCCACCTCTTCCTGTCCCCACTTCTTCCCCTCCCCCCAGCACCTCCTGCATGCCACAGAACAAATGGAAGCAAATGGGCTATATTTGCATTTTTATCCAAAGGCTGGAGTAAGCTTTTCATATCAGAATATCAGACACATAGTAATATTACAAAGAGAGTTTATTATATATTTGTATTTTATACTGCTCATTAGATTGACAGCTCTGGAGAATGAAGTCCTCTATTCACAGAACAGACAGAGTATGGACAACAGCAATACAAGTTTCTCCTGGTGGGATATCAATGCTGTCACCTGAACTTGAAGTGACAACTTCCCTTCAGTATAGAACTTTAAAATGGGCACTTCTGTAACTAATGAATACTTAACTTTCCTGTATTTGTGTTCTTCTGGCATAATTTTTGTATGGGATTATCATTCTGACTTTTTAAGTCCCTTATAATATAGTTACCGAGATCTTGACAATTTTTTTACATTTAATAATAATAATTAATAAATACTTATCTGTCATCTAGCACTTTTCATTAGTAGCTCTCAAAGCACTTTACTAAGTGGTAATCAGCTGAAGATTTTACCCATGAGATAATATTCTGGCCCCAACTTCACTTGCTTTTAGTTAGCATAACCAGCTACCTGGGGATTCTCAAGGTGTAGGTGGATGGGGATCTCAAAGCAACATACGGCCAGTATAGTGTCTCCTATGCCAAAGCTCCTCCTGATTTCCAGAAAGGGGGTGTGTGGCCAGAGAGCTACTGGGGAAGAAATAATGGGGAAACATAGCATCATTCTACTCTTTCCCTTACACAAATGCCTACATATTTAATCTCAGGCCAAGTCTACACTATAAACTTTCATCAGCATAACTATGTCATTCAGAGGTGTGAGAAATCCACACTCCTGAGCGACGCAGTGTAGACAGGGCTTCTCCCATCAACAAAGCTACCGCCTCTCACGGAGGTGGATTAACTATGCCAAGAGGAGAAGCAATCCTGTCAGCAAAGTTGCATCTTCATTAAAGGTCTAGAGCACCATAGCTGCAGCGTTTTAAGTGTAGACCTGTTCTCAGTTTTCAAGCATTGATCTGATTAGTAGAAGAGAGAAGAAAACCAGACAGGGTCCAGATTTTTCAAAGGGGTACTGTATCCATCTGTTTTGGAGCAAATTATGCTAATAGTAATGTAGGGACACCTATCTGAGGAGCTTCTGAATCCTTTCAGAGGTGTCCTGATTAGACAGATCTCTATATAGTATCTTCTTGCTTTGAAAGACTGCAAGTCCCAGGATGCACTGCTGGCTGCCCTCTGGGCCTGATCTGAGCTTCCTGGGTCATAGAATAGTACCAGTGATTGATGGCCTCAATTTTGTGGTCAGGGAAGTGGAACAAAGAACTGCTGCTCCCCTTTGGGTCTGGCCCAAGAGACGCTGTGACAGAGTCCTGGTGAAAGCAGCAAAGAATCCTGTGGCACTTTATAGACTAACAGACATTTTAGAGCATGAGCTTTCGTGGGTGAATACCCACTTCGTCGGATGCATGTTGTGGAAATTTCCAGGGGCAGGTACATATATGCAAGTAAGAAGCAAGCTAGAGATAATGAGGTTAGTTCAATCAGGGAGGATGAGGCCCTGTTCCAGCAGTTGAGGTGTGAAAACCAAGGGAGGAGAAACTGGTTTTGAGTGGCAAGCCATTTCCACTTCTCTCCAGCTGATGGTGTCAATTTGCAGATGAACTGAAGCTCACAGTTCTCTTTGAAGTCTGGTCCTGAAGTTTTTTTGCTGCACTAATGGCCACCTTAAACTGCTATTGTGTGGCCAGGGAGGTTGAAGTGTTCTCCTACAGGTTTTTGTATATGCGATTCCTAAATCTGATGTGTCCATTATTCTTTTCCATAGAGACTGTTCGTTTGGCCGATGTACATAGCAGAGAGCATTGCTGGCATATGATGGCGTATATTACATGGTGGATGTGCAGGTGAATGAACGGTGATTGTGGCTGATTGGTTAGGTCCTGTGATGGTGTCACTGGTGTAGATATGGGGCATAGTTGGCATTGGAGGTTGTTGCAACTGCTAGAACAGGGCCTCCATCCTCCCTGATTGAACTAACCTTATTATCTCTAGCTTGCTTCTTGCTGCATATGTATACCTGCCCTGGATTCCAACTGTCCGACAAATATTCACCCACGAAAGCTCATGCTCCAAAACGTCTGTTAGTCTATAAGATGCCACAGGATTCTTTGCTGCTTTTACAGATCCAGACTAACACGGCTACCCCTCTGATACTAGAGTCCTGGTGTTGAGTTGCCAGGGTTGAAGACACATAACCAGGGTTAAGACTACACTACAGCTGGCAGCTTGTTAGTGCTATGCCCTAGTTTATGGATTCCTCCACAGCTAGGCATTGAGAACAGAAGCTGGAGACTGTCCGCTGTGCAGCAGATCTGAATTTGGCTTACAGCCAATTTTAGGAAAGAGTGAGTTACCTCTGGGTTATTGCTTTCTAACGTAACAACTGTTATTGCCAGCTAGTACTGTTAACATAAGATGGTCATAATACAAAATTTCCTCACTCCTTCTTGCTTCACCTGGACTGCCTTTGCCAGACTTACAAAGTGCTGCCCTGAACTCCTGCTCACCCAGCAAACCAGCACGAGGACCATAAACTCAAGTGAGAGTGCACATTCGGGGATGTGTTAGATCAGTGTATAATGCCAAGCGTGCCGGTTAGGTTTATGTTGCAACTTGCTATGGAAAGCTGCAGCCATTAGTTGAGCCATTGCAGTGCCACCTACTGATCTGCTATAGACATAACAACTTAATCTATCGTGTTAGGATAACTTTTTATGTAAAATTGCATTGGTTTGATTGTGGGTGTTTATTGCTTCTAAAAGAGCCATTATTTATATTTTTGTTCCTGGAGGCAACCAGGGTATATGCACAGGTGAATGCAGTGCCTGTCCACGTGGAGGCACTGCCAACTATAGGTATTCATAGGAGTAAAACACTATTGCAGAGGAGTGACTAGCGGATTACTACCTAATTGCCCATATCATCTTGTAGCGAAAGGTTCTTCCTTTAGCTGTTTTGATTTGCCTTACAGCATCTTAAATGAGGGATTACCAAAAAAAAAACCTTGGAAGGGGGTTTAAATTCAGAGAAATTATAATTTGTGTAATTGAGGATAAAAAAGAATGGTGATAGTATCAGGGCCCTTTGGAATGTCTAAAACAGTAATTAGTTTTAAAATTAAAGGTTTAATTAAATAGAAATTAATAATAGTTTAAATTAGAAAATCCAGTAATGGCAGATATTGGTTCCATCTCTAAGGAAGATAGGGGTCTATTACCTATGATGTAATAATTACATTTCCTGTGATGCAATGGTAAATTCCACTTCCAGTAAGGAACTTTGATTGACAGCTCTTGGGGTCACCCACGGGTCATCTGAAAAATTCCCATAGGAATACATAGGAGTCCATAGGAATGTATAGGGTTGATGCAATCGAGCGACAATATTGCATCATTTCCTCAGCAAAATCCACTGAGCAAAATCTCATAGAGATACATTGTAGCCCATAGGAATATATGCAACTTCCTGTCACATGTAGGTACATATGACTGGGCGGGGCTAGAGACAGAGCCAGCGGACAGCTACAAGGGTGACAGCTGACCCCAGTAGTGGGATAGAGACCTTGGAAAAGAGAGGAAGCTGCAAGACATCTACCTGGGAAGAAGAGGATTGTTAGGCAACTTTTGGGGTGGAGTCTTGTTAGGCTTTGGGAGGGGGTTGCCTTGGGGCTCCAGAAAGCCTCTACCTAAGCATCAGCACCAACCGAATAATTCCAAGGTTGCCTATACAACAGCTATTCCAACTACCTACTGCAGCAGCAGCCAAGCAGGCCTCCATAGCTGTCATCGGAGAACAATGCTTTTACCTCAGAAACAGCAAACAATGGCAAGTGTCAACAAAGCAGCACCACCACCACCACCAGCACCACCACCAACAGTGGGCAACAGAGGACAGTACTCCCTACATCTGACAGTGCAGAAGGGCATACATAGACGATCAGAGGGAATTGCTGTGTCTATTTGAGTCCAATTCTCTTTTATTTGCTATCCAATGCATATGCGTTTCGTTTGTAAATAAACCTGTCTGGCTGTGGTCTAAATGAGATCTTCCCCTACCCATCTAATAACCACCTGGCCTGCGCTTACTGGATGTTTTGTATTAAGTATTTAGTATTGTATGTTTAATTGTTATATTGGTATATGCTATAGAGTTAATTAAAATTCTTATTGTATTAGTGTGTTTTTCATATGTTGCACCGCTTTATTCCCTTAACTGTAACTACTATTCTATCTATTTCTATTATTTTATTGTAACCACTCACTTTTAAATAAAATATTTTTTTTTTGAAGATTTATTGCTTGCTTGTCTGTCCTTGATTGGAGGACTGTATCCATGTCCTTTCAAGGGTCAGTAAGGCTAGTTTGCTTCCCTGGCAATTTCTTTAGGGCAGACCACAACCTTGGTTATCGGTTTAAATAAATTAAGAATTAAGGTTTTAAATTAAAAGCAGTGTCTTTAGGCTACGTCAGTGGTATAGTATAATTGGATTCAAATCTTCTAGTAACAATCTGGGATCCCTAGGATCTCCATTATCCTTAATGAAGCAAGGCACCCAGGCAACAGGTGAGAGTTGCCCATTCTCAAGTAACCCAGGAGGGAAAGGAGGATTATTCAAATCCAAATATAGAAGATATTTATTGCCAAGGTCTTGTGATTCCAAACTAGCTTACCATCACATTTTGTCTACACAGCAAGTATTTCACCTAATCTAATTTGCCTTTATCTAATATTAGTACTTCCTCAACAACTGAAGACACACTTCTAGTTCTGATTCCTAAGTAAATTATACACCTTTTTTCATAAAATCAGAAGGAAATTAATAGGCTTATCAGGGTTCTTTGTGAGAGGTTAAAACTACAATGTCCTAAAAATTCAGGAAAGATGGTAAAATAACCATTTTAAGGTTAATTTTTCTACCTAATTGCAGGGTGACCTCTATCTCAGTCATTTTTGTGAATAACTTTGTTTTCAAGTTTTAGACTCATGGCACTGCTTTGGAAATGTTATCCACTCTTAAGACCCACTTTTTTGAAGTTAATGGTAAAATTTCCATTGACTTCAGTCAGAATAGGATTAGGCAAGTCCTTGCTGGTAGATAGAGTAAATATTTTTCTACCTACATACTTCTTATCAATATCTAGTGTGTCTGGTACATTTAACTATCTACTTACAAAGAGGGAAGACATTTAATACAGGAAGAAGTTAAATCAAATTTCATTCAGATTTTAAATGAAGTCTTTTCATTTGCTCAGAAGCCTCCATATGTTTTATTGGATCATTATATTACCTTACAATTCTGTCATGCAGCTGTTTGTTTCTGTTAGAAATACAGTATCTCATCCATGCAGATCAGAAGATGGATGTCAAAATAAACTGTAAAAAACTTGTGGAAAACTTGGGAGCTCATGTAACGAAGAGAGAATTGTAATAGCAAGATATAACACAGTATTATGATGGAGCAATTGCTACACCATAGTTAAGGTTGCATTTTATATTGCAACTAAAGTAGGAGATCATTCTGTTTTTTTTTTATAGGAATAACACACTGTATCTGACCCAAAATTTCAGCCTGTAATCTTTGGATAAAACTGGAATTTTCTGATGTGGATGAAGAAAATCGGTTAATTAGTTGCCAAGTTCTAATCAAGTAAAAATTGACCAAAATAGTTCACTTTCTGAGTGTCATGATTTTTTCAGTCCCTACAACTTAGAAACTCCAAACTGTAGAAAAAAAAAAAAAAAAAAAAAAAAAAAAAAAGGAGGAGAGTGTATTGTGAGAATTTTGTGAATAGGAACTGGGAGGCTGGATTTGAGAAGGAAGTGCTGAGATTGAGGAGGTGCTGAGGAGATGCTGGCTTTCAGAGCCTGGGGAGCCTGGAGCTGGTTGGGCAAGGACATTTGAACAAAAAAACTAAATTTGACGGTAGATTAGAGATCTAAAGGGGAGGCATTTATGAGATGAATGCTGTTGGAAACACTGAACAACTGAACATTACATCAAGTATTATAAATTATGCTTTTACTTTTAATGTACCATTTGCTCTCTAAATCAAGTTAATGCATATAGTATTAAATATACTTAAATCTCATTTAATTAGCATTGTTCCAGTAATTAATTATGTTTCCTAACTTTATGCATCACTATTGTTTTTCAGCAATGCAATTATCAGTATTCAGCACAAGGACATTTTACAAATTGCATTTTCATGGTCCACTAGAGGATCAATTCAAGGTGTCTTACATATCACCCAGAGACTAATTTGTTTGAATATGTAACCAAAGTACAGCAGCAAAATTAATAAATAAATTGGAAATATGTTAGTAGATACCTGGCTTTTTCATTAGGTACATTTAGAATTACTGTACAAAATAATTATTGGGTCCAAATTTTATATATTCATTAATAGTTTTCTATAGATCCTGAAACATCTGCAATACACTGTCACTTCCAATTTCCATTTTCCTTTTTTAACCACAGCAGCTTTGGAAAAGTTATGTAAGATGCTATACTTGTATCAAATCTAACAGTGATTATTAACATCACTGTTATCATAACCTGCAATTGCTCATGCTTATACAGTTGTTTCAAGACCCAAACCTACTTTTTACTCAACAAAACTCTCAATTTGTAGGGTGTTTTTTCTTTATGTAATGGTAATAAAGTTGAAGTAGCTAATCCTGCTTGTAGCATGGGCATAACTACAGGCAATGGTAGTTTTGTCATTTGTTTCAGGATGGACAGGAGTAGACTCAATTTCCTCCCCGCGAAACACAGTCCCCAAATAATACAGCAGTACTACTATTTCCAGTTCTCTTTTTATATGTGTGTGTGCCTAAAAGATAAAAAGAATTTGGAGGAGGGAAAAAGGAGGTCTAAAGTATTGTAGGGAATGAGACAATTGGAGAGTCTCCCTGGGGAGGAAGACTACCTTGAAGAATTTCCAATGGAAGGAAAGAATTAATAGGAATCCTTAGAGACTGTAAGAGTGAATTAAATTCACATTTTGAAAAAGAAGAAGAGTCCAGTGTCTAACAAAGTAATGTGTAACTTGTTCTCCATTTCTCATATTCTTCTATTCATTAGATCATTTTCAAATCAGCCAGGTAAATCACAGACTGCAGACTATTATAATACAGAGTGGGAGTTAGGAAAGGGAGATCAACTATGAAGAAACAAATGGAATTTACTTATTGTAACTGAAAGTGCTTTGAGGTGTGTGGTGCCTATCTGTATTCCACACATGGTATGCATGCACGACTTGCACCTGAGTCCAGAAATTCTTACAAGCAATGTCTATTGGCCCGCATATGTGCAGCAGGTCTCTTCATACTCCCAACTGAGAGTATAAAAGATGGTGTGGGCCAACTCCTCTCCAGTTCTTCTTCTTACTGTGAATTCAACAGGATCCAAAACAGAGGGAATGGAAGGCGGGTAGTGGAATACAAATAGGGACCACACATCTCAAAGAACTTCCAATTACAATAAGTAACCTCCACTTTTTCTTCAAGTGCTTGTCCCTATGTCTGTTGCCCATGTGGGTGACTGACAAGCAGTGCTCAGACTGGAGTTGGGAGTGAGGAAGCCAATAGTAAGGATGTTTGCAGTAATGCCGATCCCACTGCTGCATCTGCAACAGAAGCAAGAACTAATATGTATAGCAAATGTGTGGATGGAGCTCCAGGTGGCCGCTTTGCAAATATCTTATGTCTGGACCTCCTGCAGGAAAGCTGTAGAGGCAGCCTTTGTTCTCCTGGACTGAGCTGTGACATCTCCAGCGGAGGGATGTGTGCTAACCTGTAGCATTCTAGGATGCATCCTGAAACCCACTTAGAGATATTTTAAGTGGACATAATTTGACCATGCAATCTTTCTGGTATGGAAGTAAAAAGCTTTGGTGACTTTCTGATTGGTTTGGTTCTTTGCAGGTAGAATGCCAGGGCACGCCAGACATCGAGGGAGTGAAATCTCTTCTCTTTGATGGAAGCATAGGGTTTCAGAAAAAAGACTGCAAGTGGACATTTTGACTCATGTTGAATTCAGAAACAACTTTGGGAAGAAATTTAGGATGTAGGAAAAGGGAAACCTCCTTGTGAAAAATCATATCTGGAGGGTCTGCCATGATGGCTCTCAGCTTGCTGATCCTCTTGGGTGAAGTAATAGCCACTAAAAATGCAACTTTCATGGACAGGTAGGGCATGGAACATGTCGCCCAGGGTTCAAAGGGTGGTTTGGAGAGTGTCAACAAGGTGAAATTAAGGCCCCATTGAGGCACAGACTTGATCACTGGTGTCCATATTAGGCCCTTCATAAACTGAACAGTGGTTGGGTGGGTGAAGACAGAATATCCATCTACCAGAGGGAGGAAGGCACTAATCACTATGAAGTGGACCTGCAACAAACTAATAGAAAGACCTGAGACCTTTAGGGATGGGAGATAAAGATGATCAGAATACTTGCAGTGACTGGAGAATGGTTGATTGTGCTGTGGCAGGCAGAGAAATGCCTCTAGTTCAGCCACATATCAAGTCCTAGTTGAATATTTCCTACGTTATGAAGGATAGCCTGAATAGAAAACCAAGTAGAAATGTTCTATTTCCAATGTTCATCTGAACACCAGGCTGTTAAGTGGAGTGAGCCCAGACTGGGGTGTCTGATTTTGTCCGCTCCTGAGTTCGGAGGCTCAGGAAGGGGCGTATCTTGACTGAGGATTGTCAGGAGCTTCTTGAACCAAAACTGCCTCGGCCAGTGACAACTACTGCACTTTACAGAGATATGCATATCACCCAGAGAGTAGATGCAGCACTGGTGTTCACTGCTGATGAAGAAGGAGTCAGAGCAAGAGACACAATTCATGAATTGCAGGATTCTGGGCATAGTACCAAACAATGGGGAAAGAATCCCTAGCTGGGGAAAAAACAAGCTACACTAACTATGCTATAAACTCTAACTATACTAATAGTCTAAGAAGAATAAAACTAGTTACAAATCTATTTAAAGGTTTTACAAAATAGCTGAAGGAAGAAAGGATGCATGATTCTGACGCAGGCCATATGGCGGTAAGAAGCAACTGGAGAGGCACTGGCTTACACTGTCTGTCATACCCCTGATCAGGAACACAGAGATATGGACCAATGGACACCGTTTGTAAGAACTTCTGGACTCGGGAGCATGGCACGCATATGTACCACGTGTGAAATACACACAGGGACCAGCATTTCTTCTTCAAGTGTTGCTTTTATGCAAATGTCATTATATTAATAAAAAACTAGAAGACTGAACTAACTATAATATACAATATATGAGGATTATTTCTGAGCTATTTTTTCAAAATTTCTAAGAGCTGATATGAGCAGTTCTTTACATCATGTTGAAGTAATTTTTTCAACATATAACAGGAACCCAGTTGGAAATAAAATACAAAAACAAATAAATGATTTCAAAATAAATATTGAAGACTTATCCCCAACATGGTTTTGTATCCATTTTCTGTTATAAGTATATCACTACTCTGCTTTTAGATATGTTATTAGAAACAACATGAAAGCCAAAATTCATCAGAAGGGAATAGATCTACAAAAATATTACAAGTATAAAAGAGTTGAATATGATACATAAGCAGAATGTATGGGAAAATGTGACATTTTCTTCTTACAGTTCTAATTTTTATATAGTTCCATTCCCTTGTTATTTATTATTGAGGACATTTGCATGATAATATCTTATTCTTAGTCTATCTGCTCCTTCTGTTTAATTCTTACCTTAAATCATAATCCTATCTTTGTGAACATCATAATTGGTAGCTGTGGGAAAATGCTTATGATGTAACAGATCATGACAAATAATCATAATTAGATGTTTGCTTGTAATAACTTTTGATTGAGCAAATCATTTTAAGTGAGTTCTAAACATCATGTAAATCATGAGACTATCTTAATATTTTGTTGCATAAAACACATATTTAAATTGTATATTAATATTTTATGAAAAATGAGGCTTATTACACACATCAGATTTCTATTAATGTTACATAAACTTTAATATTGTCTTATTTTCTATCAACATTTTTAGTAATAAATATTTATTATAAAAACTCTTTAGTTTCAAATATTCACAAGAATAATCCTGAATAAATCACCAAAAAGTAACGCAATATTAATATGGTAAAACCCAAAAAAAGTAAACATAAACTATCTATATTAATGATTTACAAAACAGTTCAACAATTATCAGACAAAGTGATTTATGATACTAAAGTCTAATTAGCTGTTCTCCTTCAATGTTGGTAAAAGAATCCATGAAATTATTTCAGATACGGGTGAAGCTTTTTGAGTTTAGCTTTTCTTGACAGCCCAATCCTGATAGGGCCACTGCATGTTTTAAGAGGCTGCACTCTTACAACTTCATGTGACAAATAGTTTCCTAAATACATAAACAAAAGAGAGAGAAATCAATGATGAAAGCAAAAACCCATTTTCATATCATATACATATAAAGTACATTCCTTTAGGACATAGAAATCAACCATGGGTACTATACTGGACACTCGACTGGACACTCGACAGTTAGTACTATGGAGATGGATACTATAAAAATACATAGAAAGATAGAATATGAAGGATATATAGTTTTGTCTGTACCCATAATAAGGACCAACGTATTACATTATACTTCAAACAATCAGAACTCAAGTCACTATATTATAAATATGGCCAGGAAAACGTCTTGTTAAGGAGAGCCATTGAGCAGTAGTCTACACCTTTTGGGATTTGACAATACAACTGAAACAACTAGACATAACCCCATCTCAAACCCAGATAATAATTAGACCTGAACAAGTGGTGAAGCTGGTTACTCCTCTTGAACTAAAATTTGTGTTAAATATTAATTATATGAAAAAAGAGGGAAGGATGGTAGTATTCATGTGTACTGATTGTTTAAAATATAGCTGGAAGCCAGGTCAGAGGAAGTTGGGGAAGATTCTAGACAGCTCTACAGTAAAACAAGGAGAGAGAAAGTCGCTTAGGGAGAGTACTGTTTAACTTATTCTAATAAAGTTCTATGGCACATGACAAAATTGTTCACTATATGGAGTTATCCTGCTTGCTCCAAGACTCCCCTGCTGGCTGTTGCTGCCTGCAATTACCAGTTTCAGGGCACAAAGTGGGACAGTGAGAAATTTAAAACTGATTGGGTCATCATTCACTTGTTGATTTCTTAGCAAAGGGGGTTGATGCTGAAGACAGTAGCCATGCTTTCCCTCCCACTCCCTGCCCTGAAGTATATCACTGTAGAGCTTCCACGAAAGGACTTCCACAATACTGGAAGGGCAAATACAGTAGAGAAAGTGCTCCTTCCTCTTTCTGCATCTCACACCACTCAACATCCTTGGGGCTTTTGTCCTCTACCTATAGAATAGGAGGGTATGATTTGCCCACCTGTTCTAAACTCAAAGATAAGGTATGAATGACAGGATACCCCCATGCTAATCAACAATTAAGAAGATACATAATTGCTGTGCTATAGAAAATGGAAAAAAGTAAATAACACACATTTTTGTAATATTTTAATAACACTGGAATGTTTTGCATAATTAGAATAATAACTTTATTCTTACCTCTTTCTTTCTGTAAACTGTCACGTCTTTCCTTCATAAATGTATGAGACAAAAAAACAGGGTCCCAGGAGAATCGATTTTTACAGCCTGAATCAACATAGTCTTAAAACAGAAGCATAAATATCACATTTAACTTTTAAACTGCTATACGTAGATAATTAAAAGTTGCAATTTGTACTGCTTGTAAATGTTATGAGTAAAAACATCACATACATGCATGACATATAATTTAAAAAGTCTGCTTACATAGCATATACAGCTCTGCATATGCATCATTCACTGTCTGTAGTTCTTGTCTCTCATACTTTTTCAATAAGACACTTGTACAAAAAGACAATTTTACGGCTCATTCTCTTTAATTCTTACCCCTACTTATTATTACACAAAAAGCCATATTAAAAGAACATTATTAAGATTGCAAAGTCAAACACTCAAAAGCTAAGAAATGCCAGAATTAAGGTTGCCTGTGCAACCTTAACTCATCTCCCTTGCACAAATATATTATGACAGTCTTTAATTACATAATCACATGCTAATTTTCCATAAATCCCTGACTCATTCAGGGCACAGGACAGATGATGCTCAAGTAATGAAGAACTATTCAGTATTTTGTTTTATACTTATTGTTCAATGTGTATCCCTAAGCGTTATTTACTGCACACTATTCAAACTCTTTATGCAGAATTATAAATTTCCTCATGGACGTTTCTATGGCACTCATCACTATTGTCACTGAGTACTTCAGAAACATTAATTAATGTATCTTCATAAAATCTCTGCGAGGTGATGGGCTATTGTTATGTCATTGTACAGATAGAGAGCTGAGGCATAAAGAGATTAAAGTCAAAAGTATGCACTAATTTGGGGTGCCCAATTTGAGATGCCTAGGATCTGATTTTTCAGAGTACTTAGCATCCTATAGCACTTTCTATTGGGAGTTATGCTTTGAATATAACTTCAGTTGCAGCTGTGAGCGCTCAACAGTTCTGCAAATCAGTCTCCAGGATCTCAAACTGGGTACCCAAAAAATGTGGAACACACAGTTAGTGACCACCTCTGAGAAGTTTGGTTTAAGTGATTTTTTTAGCATCACGTAGGAATTCTGTGGCAGAGGAAAGGATAGGATGCTACCCTAGAGAACTGCATGATCTATAGGAAGTACTGAAGTACTGAAGCCTGTGCACTGTACTAGTAACATTAGCTCAGTACTTATTTCCTATATTTCAAAGAACCACTAGGCAGGCTCCTGATTGATCAACTGCTGTCTCAATGCAGCCAGAGCCTGGCAATTCTGTAGATTCCCTTACCGCTCCCACTCCCATTTTGGACCTTGCCTTAATAAAAAAAATCACAATAGAGCCTCAAACCTTGTAAGGTATGTAAATATTTTACAGTGACTATTATCACAAGCAATATTCATAAAAAGATGTCTGCTCCCATGCAATAATTATATTCTAGTGAATATTTTTAAAACTGAAAATATACTTCTCCTTTACAAAATTAGTTTTGCACTATATACAGAAAAGTTATTTCCTTTGTGTTTCTGTAACCCACACACCTCCTGGGTGTGGTGCTCCGTTCCCTCTCTGCTACAGCTTTAGCTGAGGGCAATATGGCTTTTAGCTCATGCAGTAGAGGCTTATGTACTAAGCTCCAAAGGCCCTGCTAATGACCAGGTTCTGTCAGTGTTAAAAGCAGGGGCTCATCTGGGATTTCTGGTGGAGCTCAGGAGGTGCTTCCTCAGCTCAGGAAAGTATGTAACCCACACACCTCCTGAGTCCTGGGAGTGATGCCCTGTCCCATCTAGTGGCACCGAGACCCCTTAAAGATTAATGAGTCTGCTACAGCCTTAGCTAAGGGGCATGTGCCTTTTAGCTCATGCAGTAGAGGCTCAGGCACGAAGCCCCAGGTTCGATCCCACCCATCAATGACTGGTGTCTGTAGGTGTTACATTTATACTAAAGAGCTGTCTCATAGGGTGTGTCCACTGAGACACTGCCGTTCCTGAAATTCACAAGCTGCAAGAGTTTTGCAGTTGCTCTGTATTCTGGCTCTACATTTGGGGAAGGATTCTGTCCCACTAATACTGGCACAAACCCGGTGGGCAAAGACAATTTTCAATACTTGGGCGTTACATGGGGGACAAAAAAATTGTTCATAAGCTAGAATCCTGCTCTGCTACTGTATGGATAAGAGCTTCTCATTGGTACCCAGGCACCATGTCTCAATAGAACACACATGTCCTCAGTAAAACACCCATGGAGCAGAGCACAATATTTGATTACAAGTATTTATTTAAATATTTATTAATATATTCAATAATATTTTTAAATAATTATATTTGCTTACCTTCTTCAGAATGCACATAGAGCAATTCTTCATCTGACATACTCAAAGAACAGAATTCATGAGGTACTTTTTGCTTTACATTTCTACTTAATATTTTTCCTTCAAATGAACTTTGGTTATTCTTAGTTATATTTTGCCCTGCTGTAGTACCACAGATTGGAAAGGAAATGCATACTTTTGTTTGAGAAACACTTTTTAAATTTTCATCTATCCCTTCAGAATTACTCAATTCTTGAGGATTTTCTTGTATAGTGTTTGTTTCTACTTTGGATAGCTTATTTTCATGTTCCTTACTAATTTCATGAAACATACAAAGCTCTTCCAACACTAAATCAAATTTGCTCTTCATTTCAAATTCAGAGAGGTTTTTACTTTCTGACAGTAAATGCTGATCTGTCATATCTTCAAAACATCCATTGTCCATTATGGATAAATGTGGTATTAATTTGTCTCCTGAAGCAACATATATTGCAGATTCATCTTCTGAACACGACAAAATTAAATTAGTTGATCTACTTCCATGCAGTATAGTCTGAAGCTGATTTTTGTTAGTTATATAATTTTTCCCAGAACTTATTTTTCCCATTTCTTGTAAATCTTCAAGATTTTGTTTTATAGTCATTGGCTTTGAATTGAGTGTGCAAAAATTTCTATCTTTCTGAATGTCTTCATCTAGAGAAAAAGTCATTGTTTCTTCTCTCTGAACCTTAAAATACATATTATTATTCGATACTTCAGAACTTCTCACAATTTGGTATTGTAAAATGCTGTTCATTTCGTCACACAGTTTTTCTGTGTCATCACTCAAGAAACTCCTGCAATGTCCCTGTTCAGTTTTTAGTACTACAGCTTTATCTGTAAAAGGGCCACAATAGAATGGTGAAGTGGAACACTGGCCATTGTCTAAGAAACAGTGAAATATGTTTCCATAATTGAAACCAGTATTTAGAAAGTGTACGTATTTTCTTTCATTTTCTAAATGTTGACTATTTCTACTGTCTGGCAGTAACTCAGAGTTACAGTTTACTATTGTTGACAATTCAGGTAGAATACAAATATCTGATATAGTAGGGACATTGTGAACACTTTTTATACAAGCAATTGTGCTTTCTTCAATGTATTTTTCATTATTATGATTAATTTGCCTTACAAGTGGAATCTGTTCCATTTCCTCAGAATCAGTACTGAGAGGAATTTTTTCATATGTCTCAAAAATAGAAAAAAAGGGTATTTTTGGAAGACTGCTACAGCAATTTTTTTGCAATTCTCCACAATTGGCATACCCTTTTTTGTCAGAGTTTTCTTTGTTAGCGGTTCTCTGATATTTTGGAATAAGATTTGTGGCTTTATGTGCAAAGTTCACACTATTTGTGATTCTCCTGCTTCTGTGTTTTTTATTTTCACTTAAAACAGAATGCAAAGTTTTAAACTTTTCTTTACAAAAAGCAATATTATGTATCTTTCTTTGTTTCTTCTTCTTATGCTTTATTGCAGCTACCAGCATTTGCAGATGTGAACATTTATTTAACTTTTCAACCTTCATTTTTGAACTTGAAAGCAAATAATTGAGAAGTCCAAGGTTTGTTTCTGTCAATATTATTTTGGTACTGCACCAATTTATCTTCCGTAAGAAAGAACTATCAAAATTGTCCCTTGGTAAAAGCAGTCCATTAGCAACTAAAAGTTGACTTTTACTATCTTTTTCTTCACTGTCAAACATTGAAATGATACTATGCATTCCTGTACTACCTCTGGATAAGAGGCAATATTGTTTGGCACATCTCCCTTCAGGTGACACTCTTTGTTGGTTATGAAACAGTGCTCTTTTGTGTAGAAAACAAGCTTCCTTGTGTTCAGCTACAGTGCTAGAATACTGAATTTTCTGATATTTATGATGTAATTGAAAACCAACATTTTTTACTAATTTAGGATTTATAATTTCTTTACACATACCTGGATAAGTTATGTATTTTTGCTGAGACTCTGTGTTTCCTTTCAAACTATGATTTATGTGTGAGTTTCTCTTAACTTGTTTTCTGCAATAGAAAGGATTTTTCTCCACTGGTATACATTTTTCTTCAGCTGGATGTAAACAATTTATATTATAGGGGAAAAAAGCAAGGTTTGATTTTATCGTGTTCCCATTTTGCTGTTCTGAAACAGTAACTTGCAAATAAATATGTGTACTATTGTTGTTAATACCGGTTATTAGCTCTGGAATGCTGTATTGTTCTACTAATTTTAACTTTTCATACAAATGAAACCAGCCTATGATACTATCATCCTCTTGATGTTTAAGCACATCTTCATTTAAAGATCCAGGTCTTGTCCTCAGACCGCCTAATAACATATCATGAAAGAAGATTTTTGGTTCAGTCACCTTCTTCCTCTTCAATATATTGTCAATGTCTCTTGTATTTGGCAAATCCTGTGTAGTACTATAGGGGCAATTGCCTTTGGTGACAACACTTTTAGATAAGTATCTTTTGATGTCAAGTATTTTTGTTGTAGAAAGTTTTAATTCTGATTCATGTAAATTCCTGTTACAGTCAGCAGAATGCATGTCGTAATTTATGTTTAAATCTCTGTTCCTTAGTACTTCTGATATCAATGGAACAGTTGTTTCTTGTATATTCAATATCACATCCTCATAACTGACTTTTCCCCATGTTCTTTTCAAAATATTGGTAGAGTTGCTACATTCATCACTTTGAGGTGTTTTGGAACCAAAGTATGTGTGAACACTTAGGTATATGTTTGGTTCCTGGTGTTCATTGCCTTCGGCATTTCCTAGCTCTTTCTCCTTGACAATCCTTTTGGCAAACATTTGATTACACTTGACACTATTGATGTTGTTCCTTAAATTAGTCTCAGTTATTTTTTCTCTTTCTTCTACTAAAGCCAAAGTCTTTTGCTTACTAACAGATTGGTGGTTACTTTCATTAAATTCAGAACAAACACTAGCAGCATTCACAATATTTTTATCATTTTGAAACTTTTGTTTCCTTATCATAGATATGTTTTGGGAACAGTAAATCTTTTCAGATTGCATCACATATGTCTGATGTTTAAAATTCTTCTGTTCTATCTCCTTCAAATTAGTTGATAACATGTTACTATTTAATGTATTTGAAGCATTAGAACGTTTATTTATGTTCCCTTTCATAAAAAAATTTGTTTGAGGGATTTTGAATGTTTGTATATTTTTAAATGTAGGAAATGTATGTGATGAAACATTTTTTTCTTTATTACCTAGTTGTTCAACAGATTCACTCTTATTACAATAATGATCTTTATTTTCTTCAGTGGGCAATTTTTTTAAACAGTTGTTTCTGTCCTTATTCTTTATTTCAGAAAATGTAGAATTAATGCCACATAAAAAGGGAACATCTAAAAGCTGGTGTTTTTTCCACTTGTTATCAGTGCCAATTTTCTGACTTGATGTTTTTACCTGAAACAAATCTGTGTTTAAAGATAAAAGTGAAGCATTTAATTTAAGCTCATTATCATTGTCTGTTTTATTATTTTCTGCTATATTTTTGCTGTTTTTGTTTACATTCCACGTTTGGTATAATCCTGCTTCAGAAGAATGTCCATTTACATTCAGTAAAGAGTCATCTCTTATAATACTATGCTCTTCATTTTCAATATTCCATTTTTTAGTAAAAAACAGTTTGTTTTCTAATAGCCTGCATTGCAATTTTTCATTAATGCAAGGTTTAAAATCTATAAATTCACACATGCTAGTTTTTCTTTCTCTGTTACTGATTTCCTTTTCTAATCTCCAAGCATTTTGACTGAAATGAAGTGATCCTTCTGATAAATATACAGGTTTATTTGATGACTTCCTACATTCATCCACAGGGTATGTTCTTTGTTCTAACTGCTGTTGCTCCTCTTTCTCTACACTTGTATGATTATTTTCTATTTTAATTCGTTTTGGATATGGGTACTCATCAGCTTCATTTGATGACATGGATAAAAATGTCTGGTAACACAAGCCTTTCATCCTCAGAAATATCTGGTACTTGCTGATATGGCAGTCCTGAAATGTAAAGAAATATGCAATGATTAAAAATTAAACATATTTTTAAATAATTTTAAAACTGTACAGAATACAAAAATAAGTAACTAAGAACTATTTCTCTATAAAGCCAAAAAACACACATTCATATTATTACCACCTTGCTATTATAAGGAAGTTATAGAAATATTGCCATATTCATATTTGCTCTGTATCCACCATATGTTTAAGTTAAAGCTAACCAGACAGAAGTTATCCACTAATTACAAATCCAAGATGTGCATGAGCGTAAAATGGAAGGAATTGTCTCCAGTGTGTCAAGAGAATGTCAAGTTTGAAATATTAATCGTATTATTAGATCATTTATCACATTGAATTTTGCCAAAAATCAGAGTATTCATTACAATTTTTCAAATAAATAGCCCTTAGTAATGAATTCTTCAGATGTGGAGTGCAGGCCCTTTAAGGCCGTCAAGTCTGCAAAATCCAGCCAGCATTCTTGTCACTATGTGCTGATTTATAGAGAAACTCAGAGAAAGAGCTGCAAAACCAACCTGGAGGATAAAGGGTGGCAAAAGCATTGCATCTCATTAAGAGAAGGTTTATTTATGACTAACACACTATGTAGTATGTTAGTTTATCTAAATGCACTATGTAGGGTGTTAGTTTATCTAAATGCATCTTTATGTGGAGCATCTTTGTTTAAAAAAGGGGAATGGGTCATATCTGGGCAAAATGAACATTTGTATTTAAGAGTAGAAAAGTAGACATATTGCTGTTAAATTACTATTTTTAATGTATATAAATTAGCCAAATTATCACCAACTCTTTCAGAAGCTTTAAGTAGAGTAAGCATTAAACACCCAAAACACTGTGGGCAGACTGGGTCTCCAATTTCCAGGGTCATATGAGGATTATGTGTCTACAGGGCTTGACTTCAGCATACCAGCGGAAGTGTGACTTAAAGTGTGCCTTATGGAGTGTGCCAGGTCTCCTGATTCGAAGACCATGGGGAATCCATTGAGTGGCAGATCTCCTACTTTAATGGCCATGGGGAGAGCTACAAGGTCACTGGCTCATCAAGGAATGGAATAGTTCCCCATGGCTCTGAGGTAGGAGGGTATTTACCCTGTACTGGCAGGAGCAACTAAGTCCTGTCCCTCTGTACAGTGAGGTAATAGTTCCCTTCCATGAAGCCTGCCTTTCTCTCCCCTCTCAGTGCGGCAGCTCTCCCAACTCCCTGAGGCAGCTTCCCCCTCACAGAGGCTGTCCGCCTCTCTCTCCCCACCCTGAGGCAGTTCCCCTCCTCATTGAGGCTGCCCACCTCCTCTCCCCTCTCTGAGGGTGGTTTCTCCCTCACAGAAGTGCCCGTGCCTCTATCCCTCTGTGAGGTGGTTCCCCCTCACGGAGGTCCCTGCCCCTCTCTCCCCTCTCTGAGGTGATTTCCCCCTCACAGAGGTGCCTGCCTCTCTATTCCGTCTCTGGGGTGATTTCCCCCTCACGGAGGTGCCTGCCCCTCTATCCCCTCTGTGGGATGGTTCCCCCTCACAGAGGTGCCTGCCCCACTCTCCCCGCTCTGAGGTGATTTCCCTCTCATGGAAGTGCCTGCCCCTCTATCCCCTCTCTGAGGTGGTTCCCTCCTTACTGAGGCTGCCCACCCCTATCTCCCCTCTCTGAGGTGGTTTCCCCCTCACAGAAGCGCTTGTGCCTGTCTCCCCTCTCTGAGGTGGTTTCCCCCTCACTGAGGCTACCCGCCCCTCTCTCCCCTCTCTGAGGCAGTTTTCCCCTCACAGAGGTGCCTGCCCCCTCTCTCTTCTCTGGGGCACTTTCCCCTTCATAGAGGCTGCCTGCCCCTCTCTCAGGCAACACCTGCTTTTCCTGTGTCTTGGACTCTAATGTAAGCCCAGCAGATAGGCTGTTTTGGGCAGGAAACTTGCTGAGTTAGCAAATGGCATCACCCTCAACCCTAGATCTGGGACTAGTCTGCGCTAGTCACAGCCCTAGTGACTTGTGCTTCCTTGGCCACTGGGGAGCTGCACAAGCAAGGGATGAAAGAAGAACCAACTGGATGAAGGAAAGTTCCAACACTTCTTCATCCTGGAAAGGGTGGAATTAGTCTGTACATCCCTTCCCCACTGAAACCTTGCATTTTGGAGTGACCCCTGAAAAAGGAGTCCAGCCACTCTCATCTCTGAGGGGATGAGGGACCCATCAATTGACACAAACCTCTGCTGTGGGGAGCCTCACTAGGGAGGGAACAGAGCGGGTTGGGATTTGTGTGCACAGAGATGGCAGATGATGCCATAGATGATAGGATTAGGAAGGCTGGGGAGAGCCCCAAATCTAACAGCAATCACTCTACATGTCTTCAAAATGGGTTTGCCTTGGGGCCAACCTCTCCAGAATAGAAACTGTCATAAAAATAATGTTCTTATCGCACTGAGAGTCTGTCTGCGCCAGAAACTGTCCCTCTGCTAATGGGACCCAGAGTTCCTGATGGAATGGGGCAAAGGGAACATTTGTCCCCCCGCCCCTCTAATGACATTCAAGGGCCCCCAAGTTATTATCAGGAAGGCCATAATGTGTACAGAGTTATCCAGTATTAAGCAGTAGAACAGCTGCAGACTGGAGAGTCTTCATCCTTTATATAAATTATAAATCACAGCAAAATACTGACATTGTAACCAAATTTTTCTTTTAAAATTCTTAAAATCCAAGATTTTCCAGGGGTATAACTAGCTCTTGGACATCTGGAAAGTTGTTTGTTTTTTAAACAGTAACATACAATGGCCATAAAATACCATCCCCTACTCCCTCACCAGCATAACATACAGCCCTATGCTTATAACATACAGTCAGAGGCTTTTGACACCAGAAACTGTCTCTCTGCTAATGCCTGTAACATACTGTGAAGGGCAACAGTGGGGACATATTCTGGCTCATTTTAAAACTGGTTCATTAAAATAAATATGGTTGCCTTAAACCAAGTCTATACTATGGGCACTAACCAATTTTAAAACCAGTTTAGTTTTACTGAACAAGTTTTAAAACTGGCTTTAAATTTTACCCAGGCCCCATAGCTACAATAATCAAAGGAACCTTAGAGACATGAAAATTACAGCCTATAACCCACATTGTGGGGGCCTCCATCTATTTAAGTCCTCAGAGTGCTGATCCAAAACATATCACTAATAATAAACATAATAATCAGATTAATAGTATGTCATTTCTAAAAGTCTAAACATAGCTTTTATGTTTATATGGTTGTCACTGTAAACCCCTATATACTGTAAAATTCTAACAATACAGTAAAGGAAGTTAAACCATAATTATACTATGTATTCAAAGTTACAATGAAATCAGCTTTGGAAGTGAAAGTTATATATTCATGTCTCCTTGTTGCCAGATGGAGCTGTAAGGCAAATGCACTGTTAGTGAAAATATCACATTTTGTAGATGTTTGAAATTACTGTATCAGTGATATAACAATTTTACATATTTATTTTAAATGGTTTCACTGTTTTTTTTTAGATATTTCAAAGTTCGTATAATTAAAGGGGGCGTGAACTAGAGAGTACTTTCTGTGCAGTTTGAAGATGATACATCACCTGTCCTACCCTTGGGGCTCACCAGTAAATGATTATATTGACCCATAGCTATGTTCAGTGAGATATTTGTCATTTGATGTGGTAGTAGCCATGGTTAGGGAGTGTGGCCCTAGAAGGGCACTATTGGCAGAATGTACCATCAAGTCTGCATTCTGGTTGCTTCCAGTGCACCCCAGAGCTAGTAGGTTGATCAGAGGAATGGTTTTCTACCTTATGAGATGAGACTCAAAGACCTTGGTTTGTTTAGTCTAACCAAATGAAGACTATGGGGAGATATGATTGCTCTCTCTAAATACATTGGAGCAGTAAATACGAGGGAAGGGGAGGAGTTATTTAAATTAAGTGCCAATGTGGACACAAGAACAAAGGGATATAAACTGGACATCAAGATTAGGCTCAAAATTAGATGGAGGCTTCTGACCATCGGAGGAGTAAAATTCTGGAACAGTTCCAAAGGGAGCAGTGGGGGCAAAAAAACTAATTGGTTTCGAGACTGAGCTTAATAAGTTTATTCAGGGTATGGTATGGTGGGACTTCCTACAATGTCATGTATCTGATCTGAAACTGCTAGCATCAAATATAGCCAATGGCTGGTGATGGGATATTACATGGAGAGGGCTCTGAGTTACTACTGAGAATTCTTTTCCAGGTGCTGGGTTTTGTCCACATGCTCAGAGTCCAACTGATCACGCTATTTAGGGTCAGAAAGGAATTTTTCCCCAGGTCAGATTGGCAAAGACCCTGGATTTTTTTCACATTTCTCTGCAGCAAGGGGCATGGCTTACTTGCATCGGCATGGGTTATTTTAAACTACTGTAAACGGTGGATTTTTTGTAACTTGAAATCTTTAAATCATGATTTCAGGACTTCAGTAACTCAGCTAAAGGTTCGGGGTCTAGTACAGGAGTGGGTGAGTGAGGATCTGTGGCCTGCAATGTGCAGGTCAGAGTAGATGATCATGATGGTGTCTTATGAATTTAGAGTCTATGAGATTTTGATCTGCTTGGGTTTCAGGTTGAGGGCCATTACTATTTTGATAAAGCCATGCCCATGGGGTATTCAGTGTCATGTGCCACTTTGGAAAGGTTCAACTCCATTCTAGAGTGGGTATTTGTACATGAGACTGGTGTGCCTCATGTGGCACACTGGCTTGACAGCTTCTTATCTGCAGCAAGGTTAGGGACAGGCAACTGTCAGTACATGCTTCAGGCATTTCAGAACCTAGCCAAGGATCTTGGGGTCCCCTTTGCCACAGAAAAAACAGAAGATCCTACTCAAAGTTTAACATACCTGGGCATCGAAGCGGACACAGTTTGAAGTGTTTCTAGGTTGCCTACAGATAAGTTGGAATCGTTCATGGCACAGATACAGGCTCTCAAAGAGCCAAAGAAAATTATTCTGAGGGAAATACAGATGGTCATGGGGCACCTAAGTTTTGCATGTTGGGTTTTGGCTCCTGATTGGGCATTTTGTGCCCATCTGGTGTCAGCCTCCTCTGGAGGGCAAAAAACCCACTACTTTATTAGAAGGGGAAGGAGAATGAAAGAAAACTTAGAAGTGTGGGAAAGATTCCTGGAAGAATTCAGTAGGGTTTCAATATGGTGTTTGGACTGGCAGTTCAGAGCTGTGGGTACACTCTGAAGCCTCAGGAGGTATAGTTTTTGGGGTTTACTTTCAAAGACAGTGGTAAGCACAGAGGTGGACAGGTGGCCAGAAAGTTGAGTGGATCAGGGTATTATAGGGAACATCACGTTCCTTGATTTTTTTTTCCTATACTGGTGGTAGTCACTATTTGGGGAACAAACTTTCAGAACAAAAAAGTCAATTTCTGGTGCAACAACCAATCTGTGGTTTATATTGTAAATATGTCAGCTAAGACTGCTTGGGTAATAAGGCTGGGGAGGGCATTCATTTTACATTACTTGCCATTTAACAGCCTTTTTCATGCAGTGCATGTTCCAGGAGTAGATAATGGTGTTCCTGATGCACTATCTTGATTTCAGGATGACAGAGATGGGTGTAATTTGGAGGTGGTTAGAGAGGGCAATGCCTCGCCCCAAACTGCAAGCTTCAGGCAGGCGCGGAAATTTCCCCCCTCCCCCCCCACGACGCACTGCCCTGTTGGCCTGACTGGAGCTGCCTGCCCAAATACAGAAGTCAAACTATGCGTATGATAACAGATTCCAGGAACTCATATCATTGGCCAGCAATGATCCACAGATGATGCCCCAACAACTCTGGAAACTTGATTCAAGACAGTTATGGGACAAGTAGAGGACTCTGTTGCCCACTCAGACTCTGAGGGCCTGTAAGGCCAGCCTTACAGAGATCATAGACTTTATAGCACTGTAAGGGCTTCATTGTGGTTGGCCCATACCTACACTAGCTGGTGCATTATGTAGCGTCTTTGACCCACCACAGTTTGGCTCCCTCCACTATCTCTGGTTGGCTAGTGGGCATGTTCTAGTGGAGTAAGTTGGTGAGTTTCCCAGACTCGTGGGCATTCCAGTGTGAAAACTCTTAGACGGGTGGTCCAGGAGGGGCAGGTGCCAGAGGGATGACAGGAACTGGAATACAGGAAACCCTGACAGAATTAATACAGGCTCTGCTGTGAGCCTGCAGCTATGGAAGGGATGCCATTTTATTTAAGAGGGCATTTGTTGTTGCCTTTTTTGGCATTTTTAGAGAAAATGAGTGAGTTGGTGCCTATGGCAGCTGTGGATTGGTCCCAGCCTACGCTAACTGGAACAGATTTGCAACTATTTGCCTGAGTGGTGTCTCTACATTTAAGATACTTGGAAACAGACCAGAATGGGAAGGGGGTTTATGTGGTGTTGAAGGAATATGCAGATAGATGCTTGTACTCTGTAAAGGCAATAAGAGCTTTGCTAAAACTCAGGGGCCACTGTTCATATATGGTGATGGCAGCTGCCTGACAAGGTAATAATTCGGCATAGTATTGAGAAAAAGCCTTATGCTACGATGGTCTTGACACCAAAAATTTGGTATTTGTTCTTTCATGATCAAGGCAGTGATGTCAGTGACTGCAAAGGGTTTTGGCTCATGACAGATACAGACAATAGGGCCCAGGAAATCAAGGTGTTGCAAGACTGACGTGCACCAAGGAAAAGATGGCAGGGAATGGCAAAATGTAATTAATCCAATGTGCTTGTTTGTTTCAGAAGCTACACAAAGCATATATAATATCTGGATTTGTCACTTGTAATCATTTCCATAGGTTTAACCAAAAAAGTTGTAATTTAGATGCTTCTGAGATTAAATTACACTCTAATATAATTTGCATTTAATCTCTTGTGGTTCTCTATAAAAGTACTTGCATAATAGAGTAGGAACATAATTTCAACAAGCACTCAAGTTAAATCCCAGACATACAAGTAAGAAATCATATTACCATGAAATAGCCTCCTATGGATAATGTAAATTAAATGGAGCATGATAATTAAAATATTTGCAGATAAATATGTTTTAGTTTTTGTTGAGTAAGACAAAAGCTAAGCAGTCAGAATAACAACTAAGTTAATAAACCTGACATGAAAAATGAATTTGGCAGAGCTACATTGTTTCACTGTACCTGTTCAACTTTTATAAAAAGTTCCATAGAACGTTGCTCTTGGTAGTGATATAAGGGGGAATTTTTTCATTGTTGTTGCTGCTATTCTTTTCTTTCAATTTCTTTAAATAGAAAAAGCATGATTTTAACATTTACAGATGATTTAGCTCCCCCAATGGTTGTTAGTCACAATATCTTCTTGTTGAGTGAAATTGACAAAAAGTTGATTACAACAGTTCAAAATGTTGCAAAACACACAAAGAGACTGTGAAATTAATTAGAAATATATATATATATGATCAGCTGATCAGCATACTAGTATCTTAATACACTTCCCCCTTCTCCTCATATATATTTTTTCCCCTGACCGTAAGCCCTTTGAGTCAAGAATCTTGTATTTGCAAGGCAGCTAACAAATGGGGCCCCAGACTTGCTTGGGGATTGTGAGAGAAGAGAAGTAGCCTAAAGCTGACTCACTTCTCTGTGCACTTTGTAAGCATCCCTGCATGGGCCAACCTAGAAGGTAATTGATGAGAATTGGGTGATTAACCAGTTAACAAGGAGATTCAGCTCCCCATAGGGAGATTGTTGAACGGGAGACATGAAGGACAAGAGGAGACTGGAAGGAAGGATGAAGAAACCCTGGATGTCAGAGAAATATGAACTCTCTTCTCACCCTTTGCCTAGGGAGTATGTTGAAGTTTGGGAAAGGCTTTAGGGTGATTGGATGTGAAGCTGCATAAGACATTGTAAACAAACTATGTTGTGGTAAACTTACATAAGAGTGTGTGAGGACACCTTGCAAAGAGAAATCCAGGGTGAGGGAGCATGCTTTGTGACATAGCCTTTGGATACTACCACAATACAAATCATTATTATTAATAATTGTCAGCTTCCAACAGCAGGAGTTCAGAATGGTTCTAATCATCTCTAGGGAAAGTTAAAAATAGCTGTATTTTTTCCCAATTGTTGTTCACACTTGTCTTACAATTTCCCTTGTCTTTTCCCAGTCTTCAGTTTTGGTTTTAGACAGAACAAGGTTTTCCATTAATTGTTCAAGATGAGGGTGAAGATATGTGTACTGTAAGAGTAAAAGAGGGTTAGAGAAGGGGATTAGATGGTGATCTGATGAGTGAAATGTAAATTTGGTATTGAGTAACTTCACATGTTTCTGTTGGTAGGATAGATAATCTAAGAACCTTAACTGAAAGTTAACTAATTCTTTTGGATGGGAGGAGAGGCTTATTGCATGCCTTATTAGGTCTTTTATTATCTGATTATATTCATTTGCCCAAATCACTATTAAAAAAAATTCCACCAAAAGCTAATAATATTCAATACTAGTACACTGTCCTCTCCATTTCTTCCATCCCATATAGCTGACACATAAGTCATTTTGCTGTATCTATAAACAATATTAGTTATTCATTATTCTTTCACACTTCATCATACTTGTCACATTCAGGATTACTTCCTCCTCTGTGTCTGACGAAGTGGGTATTCGTGCACTAAAGCTTATGCTCCAATACTTCTGTTAGTCTATAAGGTGCCATAGGACTCTTTGTTGCTTTTTACAGATCCAGACTAACACGGCTACCCCTCTGATACTTCCTCCTCTGAAACACTCTTACTATGTAGCTGGTCTCAAAAAATATGGTGGCATCTAATTAGCTGTAGAGGATCTTAGATATTCTTTTGCCATTTTAGCAAGGTAGTTAGCTACATTATAGTTGGGATCTATTATTAAGGTTGCCCAACACTTCCTATCAGAATACCCTGTTTTCAGCTGCAGAAGGAGGGGAGGAGTCAATGGAGGCAACACCAAGTATGAGCCCCAGGAGGATTGCAAGGGTGAATACAAATCGAGAGGACTTGCGGCCAGCAGGTGCAGGGGATAGACCGGAGAATCACACTGTCACCAGAAAAAGGCAGGTCTATGTGATTGGAGACTCCTTACTGAGAAGAATAGACAGGCCTGTAACTAGAGC